>NC_041708.1:29364692-29666036 GCF_900700375.1 Denticeps clupeoides | reverse complement strand
TGATTTATGTAGACGTTGTACAGTTTATGATTATTTTTTATTAAAAGTATTTACCATTTACCATGTTTTCTTTTTCTTGTTATTTTCTGACCTAGAAAAAAACTATACATACTCACATATGATCCATTTAGCCACCAATTCACCTAGGGTTCATGCCTTTGGAATGCCAGGAGGAAACTGGGGAATCTGTTGAAAACCTGCACCAATACGGGGGGGAGCATTTAAACTCTACACGCTCACAAGGTCCAAGCCAGGATTCAAACTCACAACTGTATAGTTGTAATGCAACTCAATATTCTGCAAATGAATAATGAACATTATTTTTACATTACAAAATAGCCTGGGATGTTAAATCTGCAAAAACAAGCTTAAAACTGGGATTTAGATGTGGGACTAATGAAGGATTATTGTATTTGATCCCTTTTATTATTTGATTGTTGTTAGAGGTGAATGTTGTTTTAATAAAGTTGAGTGCAGCAGTTGGTCTTCTATGAAGTAGTTGGACCTGCAGCACATGCTTTCACCTGTTCCTCATGCTGGTCTGCAGGAAAGTGGGTAAGGAACGGGGTGTCGGGCAGGCAGGGTTAGGCGGTGGTCAGAGACCAGAGATCTAGAGTGGGGAGAGTGAGAGGACACCGGTGATCCAGCCGATTGCCTCCCTTGGGAGAAGTGTGCAATCAAAGGAGGTCAGAGGGTTGGGAAAGTCAGTTTCTTATGGGCTGTCAAGTTTCTATGTAAGAGGCTGAAGGAAATCAGTGCAGCAGCATGTCCAGTTCATCAGGGAAGTTGTGAAACTGAGTGTTTTATTTGTAGACAACGTATCGCTGTCCGCCCCAAACCAAACCATAGCTGAGAAGAATAATGGTGGATTTCTTCCACTGACTAGACCAGTGAAGTGTTTCTCAATATTCCACTGCAGAGCATTGTGAACTTCAGCATTCTGGGCCGCATTACTTCTCCCTTCTGGCTGATGATTCTGATGATTCACTGATGATACTTAATCTCACCATTGCCACTTTGTTTAAGGCTTATTTGACTGTGTCAGCAAGGCGGTCAAAAATAACACGATTAATTTTAAATAATTACATTTTTCGGTCTTGCATAAAGATGGAGACAGACTGTGAATGAGATTTAGGGCAGATTCAGATCATTTACATTATTTTCAAATGGAGCTACAAGGCTGCCGTGCTCAAAACATGGCTGTGATGCAGTGATTGCGGTGTGTTCACGATGCACCTGCTGTGTCTGTGTAATTAAGTGTATTTTTCTAAAATCCAATTTTTCTATTTTTCCAATTCATGTTACTTCACAATGTAGACTATTTCAACATGAGACACGTCTCCAACATAGTTCTTTTAAACATAATCTATTAAATATTTCAGTTATGTAGATCTATTGGCAGGTGGCATGTTTTGTGCGATGCATCGATAATCGAGGCACTGATAATCAAATCGAATCGTGAGACCAGTGAAGGTTCGCACATCTAGTTAAAAATAGTTATGTAAAGTGTAATGTAATAAATTAGCACAATTAACACAGTACTGTTTTGTTTACTTCCTGCGTGGATCTGACCTGTGACGGTCAAAATCTGTGAAGCCCTGCATCACGCCAGTCAGTCACTGTCACCAGATCACTGTCACCTGCCTACTAAGCGGTAGGTCACTGACTCCACCCTTACTTCATGTTTCTGGGCAAGTGTTGGTTTCAGTTCTGTTAGTAAAACCATCAGTTCTTGGCACTTGGGTCCTGGCCTTGCCCCCTTCCTCGTGGCATTACAGTATCCTAGCCGGAGACAGTCCCTACATGAAAATTGACAATTACGTTTTAGACAATTACGTTCAGATGATGCATCTTTTACGTGAACATTAACAATAATCTCTGAATTTGTCTGCAGGTTTTTTATTGAAAGAAAAAAAAAAGACCAGGGGTCTCATTTATAAAACTTTGAGTCAAACTCATACTAAAACTGTATGTCCGGAAGGGGTTAAAATCTGGATTTTATGGGATCCGTTTCTGCGGTTGGGTCTTTGTTATGTTACATGTTCACCATGTTACCGGATGTCTCCCCTGTCCTGTTCTTCACCCATTAAACCCTGGTTTTGTGACGTTGTGCGATTGCATCCTTCTTCCTTGTCCAGTTTCGTCATCATCTCCGTTCACCTGCCTCTGCCTCGAAAATGTCCGATTTTTTTACATTTTTTTCACATAATTCACTCTCTACACGTCCCCTTCAACCATAAATGGTGAGTGCAAATCACCTCATGAATATTTAAGACTATAATCTGAAAAAAATGGTAACCAATTTTTGGTCTGGGAGCCAGACAGAGGTTCCGGGTCCGCCAGTGGGAGGACACAGCAGGGCAGGAGCCCTGTGGTCGCCACCGTCCGCACTGCCGCCTCCACTGATGGTACTGCTGGGGCTCCGAGGATGTAGTCCTTGGAGGGGGGGCTCTGTCAGGATTGGCTCCAGGTGCTGTTTCCAGCTGTAGCCTATCCGGACGGCTTTTAAAAACCTGTGTGTCACGACTACGGACTTACGAGGGAAGAAAGCGCAGAGGTCTGACATTCTGGGAATGGGTTTTTAATTATTAAACAAACAGTAAACACAAATAAACAATGGCGCGGTGGCCAAAACGGGAAATACAGGGGAATAAACTGAAACAAACCTGCAGGCGTGTGGCGATTGCCAGAACTCAAAACACATGAAACACAACCAGGTCAATTTCGTGCAGAGAGTCCACGAAAATGCCGTCCCTCCTGAAGGGGTGGAAAACAAGGGTATTTAAGCGCTGTCAGGATTGGCCACCGGTGATTAGCACAGCTGCAGTCAATCCTGACACTGTGACTCCGCCCCTCTGCAGCGACGGCATTTTGGTGAACTCTGGTTATGAACTTGACCTTATTTGTGAACCTGGTAACCTGTTGGAGTTTTGAGTTCTGCCACCTGCGGGCTAGTTTATGTTGATCCCCTTTATTTCCCGTTTTTGGCCATTGTGCCTTGTTTATTTGTGTTCCTTTATTGTTATTAATAAATCCTTGTCCCCAGTATGTCCCGCCTCTGTGCTTCCTTCCCCCGTCAACTTGCCGACGTGACAAACAACTTGCATATTAATAAGATTCAACAGCTGTGATGCATAGATTCAAGTTAAGATAAGATAATTGACTTAAGATTTAATTCAAATAATATGTTTTACTTATATATTCACTATTCACTACTAAAAAGAAATGAAATATACAGTGTACTATTGCCACTCACGTTTTTGCTCAACCTCTTCACCCATAGTCACATTTTTTTCTTCCCAAAACGTTTGAACGCATGGGTCAGAGGTTTTTTTTAGAGCATAACGTATTTGTAGGAAGAGGTAAATGAGATCATCTCTTGCCTTGTCTTGGTCATAGTTGTAAATATGCACAATAGCTTAATTGTTTGTCTTTTAACCAATCAACAGCCCTGATTTAAGAACTGATGGAAAAAATATGACTGCAAATCTTTTACATAAATGAAAGTATATGACTTGCAAGTGGGATGAATGATTTCATAAAGCACTATGTATATGCTCGTTTTTTTTTTTTTTTTAACAAATTGTATTTGTTACATAAGCATTAATATAACTGTAAATGAACAAGCAACACTTAAGGACATATCAACTCCAATAATTAGAAGAGTAACAATCCACACTGCACACGTTGTCATGAACAAATGAACTAAAGAATGGACTGTGCGATACTACATTCGACCAGTCTACTATATGGTACAAGACAAAAACTACAAGACAAACCAACCAGTAAGTGGAATAAACAGATATAAGACCCAGAATATTGTGAGTGCTTGGGGTCACACCTGTGGTAGTGAATTGAGATTTCTCAGGTACAACTACATTATTTATTTAGTTACTTATTTTTTACATGACAAATTGTATTCTATTTAGTTGACAGAGATCAGTAGATATAGTTTCAGTCTTCCTGGAGCAACTTCCACTTGACCGCTACCTCACTTGACAGCTACCAAGCAACATGTCATTTAGACAGTCATTTCAAAGTGAAGTGAAGTGATTGCCATTGTGATACAGCCATGACAGGCGTGGAAGCAGTGTGTGGGTACGGTGCTTTGCTCAGTGGCACCTCAGTGGATTCGAACCGGCAACCTTCTGATTATAGGGCCTCTTCCTTGTTTCAGCTACATGCAGGTTAGACAGTACATAGTGAAGGAAACAACATTTCATCAAAACCAAAGGTAAGGTGCCAGAAAAAAATATTTACTGTGGAAAATGGAACAGTGCAATAATATTACATTGTAAAGCTAATATGGCATGACAGTCCCAAGCAAATTTCACAAAGTTTGATTTGAAAAATTTGAAAACATTACATAATTCATTTTCAGTTTATTTAATCATATTTTGATAACCCAGATGTCAACATGTGAGTCTGCTTGTCAAAAGATCAGATAATATTTTGAAGCCACCCTTCACAAAAAAAAATTGTCCCAAATGTGGATATCATACGGTGTGACGCCATATTCCTTTTTTAAGAAGAAGAAGAACAGCACCTCATAACGACACTGAACATTACAAGATGAGTTATGTCTTTTTGTGATCAAGTTTATCCGGCACTCCTGCTTCAGTTCAGTCACTGATTTCACCGATTCTATATTTGTCTGCTTCGAACAAATTAAATTCCTAATGCTGAAAGAAAACGTCATTGGCAATTCAGAAAATGTGGCTTTTTACTTTACATAGTATTAACCATGCTTCAGACAATATTGAATTATTAGGCCTTGACAGGTTATGATTTCCAGAATTTCATATGATATGTATTACGTGCCAATGCTTACAGTACGTTTACAACCAGTAATATTCCTTTAGGGTTACTATCATTGTATAAAATCTGTAGCTGATATATTTTTGGTTCCATTTTCAGTCTGGTCAGGAAAACCTTCTCTGATCAAATGGGCAGTTTTGTACACATTAATCTCTGGGAATCATAAGATAACAGTAAATTTGAGGGTGTGTGAGTTCTTCTGGAAACCTTATAGGTGGGCCAATTATAGCAGGAAATGCTTATTTGATTTATTAATCTATTCTAATAATATGGATTTAGTTTGAATGGTCACCATAAATTATGTCTTGGTTGGAAGGAGTTGTGGTGTAACAGGGTTCTCTTTCCATCGTCCCCTTTTTCCAGACAGTGCTTGAAGTAAATCAGAAGAGCCCATCTCCATTCGATGTCACACAGAGAAATATTTGCCTCAAGCTCAAATGACACACAGGTTTGTTCACAAAACCAGGCATGAGACATGACTCCAAACATCAATGCAAAAAAGTATTAATCATTAAATAAGCAAAAGCACAAGTCGGGGGCAAATCCTGTTTGGGGCAGTGGTGGCCTAGCGGTTAAGGAAGCGGCCCCGTAAACAGAAGGTTGCCGGTTCGAATCCTGATCTGCCAAAGTGCCACTGAGCAGAGCACCATCCCCACACACTGCTCCCCGGGCGCCTGTCATGGCTGCCCACTGCTCACTAAGGGTGATGGGTTAAATGCAGAGGACAAATTTCACTGTGTGTTGTGCTGCTGTGTATCACAATGACAATCAATTCACTTTATTAAATTGTGAACAAAATAGAAAAAAAATCACCTACATGTGTTTCACACTCTAAACCCTTTTTGGACCCCAAACCACCAATCAGCCGCTTGGCTTACCTCATGGCTCCTCATGAAAACTAAAGTATTAATAATTTTATTAAAAAAAAAAAGAAAAGAAAAACAAATCCAAAAATATTATTCACACAGATATTTGGTAAAATCGAAAAATAAAAAATTAAATCAGGAGAAGAATGTGTTCAGTGTTGGAATACACCTGTCATGACGTCAGTTCCTGTGTTGATTCAACTGCCGTCGTGACAACACTGTGTCAGCAGAGGGCGCCAAAGGCCCCAACTCACATTTGGCGGTGGAGTGAAAAGTGGACTGAAGATGCTAGTTGGACGAAATCGTTTGATTAAAAACAAAACCGCCGACATGTTCAGACGCGACTGGTCGCCATGACAACTGTAAACAGAACGCCGACTCCTGATTGGCCGGGGCGCCTTCAAGGTAAAAACTCGACTGGAGACTTTCAGTTGCTCGCCAACTACCCGACTTGACTGCTTGCGGCTGCTCGCTTTCAAGATCCAAAAACCTTTTTCAGAGATTATCTGAGCTTTGGAGACATTTCACTGCATATTGCTATTTATTATTGTTAATTGCTCGTTTTTTCGTTATTGTTATAATATTATTATTGTTGTTCTTGTGTAATTAACTCTTTTCGTTTTCAGCACCATGAGCGAATTCGGGCTCCACCGGGCTGAAGAGCCCTGGAGGCCGACAAGGATGATGGCGACGCGCGGCCTTGTGAGTGGAACGCGGCGGCTGCTGCTCCACCTCCGCACGGCGCTGAACAAGATGACCGAGCGTAACTTCCAGCAGCAGCTGGACAAGGTGGCGGCGCTCGACATCACCACCCAGGAGCGGCTGCTGCTGGTGGCCGACGCCGTGCTGAACAAGGCCGTCACGGAGCCCGCCTTCTCCGGGCTCTACGCGCAGCTGTGCGCCGCCCTGCAGCGGCTCCGCGTCCCGTCCGCCACCAGCCCTGGAGCCTCCGTGACCTTCGCCGGCGTCCTGCTGGGCCGCGTGTGGAGGGAGTTCCACGGACAGCGGCCGCTGGGCCTCGTCAGGTTCATCGTGGAGCTCTTCAAGGTGAACCTGGTGACGGAGGCCATGGTCCACACTGGCATCCAGGAGCTTCTTCGTAAGACCTCCGAGGAGAGCCTGGAGTGTCTGAGCGGCCTCCTGCCCCGCGTCTGCCCGGCCCTGGGAAGATCTCGGGTGGAGCGCTACCTCAGGCAGGTGGAGGAGGTCCTCGGGCGGAGGAGGAGATGCTCGTTCCAGCTGCGCTTCAGGCTGCAGGACATGCTGGACGAGTGCAGGCAGAAGGCGGCGGTGAAGAGCGGGGAGCGTCCGGTGGAGAGAAGGCCGCGTCTGTGCGCCATGGACCGACCAGAGTCGACCCGCAGGCCGGTACACGCTCGTCTGGGCCCGAGAACAGCGCAACACGCCTTTTAAAGCCCGGGGCCATCCGGGACATCAATGGATCCTTTATCCGCCGGGCATTCTGGTGGCCGCTGATGGCCAGGGAGGTACGGGCCTATGTGGACGCATGTGAGGTTTGCGCACGGGCCAAGGACTCTACACCGGTTCCCCGACGCCCCTGGACCCACCTCGCCCTGGATTTTGTCTCCCGGTCTCCCCGAAGCAGAGGGCCCTAACAGCCTGACCATCGTGGGTGGCTTCTCAAAGGCTGACCTGGTCCTCCAACACAAGGGGACGCGACTCCTTTAAACAGGACAAGATGGCCACTCCCATGATGGCCGCTGTTTGACTCAGCTCTACTCACCACCTATTTTCCGAGTAAGACTGTTCCAGCATGTGTTTACAGGGACACGCACTGATTCAGTGTTTACAGGGACACGCAGGGACTCCAGGCAGCTGCTCAGTGGATCTTCAGCCACGCCAGGACAGATTGAGGAGCAGGCGGCGGCCCTCATCTGCCTCATCTTGGAGAGGTTAGTCGAGGCTCCTTTGGGGTTGTGAAGCGTGGGGAATGGCAGGCAACCTCTGGAAAAGTGGTGAGTACAAAACGACAGCAAGTGAGTGCATGTTGGGGAACAAACCCAAATTCTCCAAATCATGATTCATTTTGTCAGCACAATCATGTCAGCTTTGTGGAGTGAAATAAATCTCAGCATTTTGTTGCTTAAGATTTGAGTCTTGTACTGATAGTGATTCATTTTTTTATTGTTGTACAAACCTGTTGTTAGGTTCAAGAGGCGGTCCACGGTGTGACCGTAGAAGAGTGTCAGACGGCTTTGCAGAGCCACAGCTGGAACGTTCTGGAGGCAGTGCGCTACTTTAAGGTATTCAGGACCTCTTAATTCCTGAAGAAAAGTTCTATGGTGGAGATAACATTCACAAACAAGCAATTTCTGATTTAAAAATGAAAAAAATTCTGAAACATTCAAATTGTGTATATTGGACCATCATGAATTTCCAATCTAGTCTATGGCCGCCAGTTTTCACACTGGCCTACAGTGACAACTGTTTCCAAATGATTTTTTTGTGGTTCGGACTCTTCTCTTACAGGCGCTGATGGTTTATGATGGTTTCAAATGAGAAGTTATCTGTTCTTTACAGTCTGTGTAAGTTTTGTTCCCCATCTGTGATTCTAATACAACAGAGTCAGCAGTTTTATGTGTCTCTTCTGCTAGGCACAAGGCCCAGTAAGTAGACTATAGAAAGGACATTCAGCCTGAAGGGACAGGGCCATTATTCAGTGGAAATAAGGAAGCTAGTTTGTTTTTTTCTATCAGCTCCACTTAATCAGATCTTCAGTAATGTTTCAACTGTATAGGTAGTATGTGGAACAGTAAATTAAGTTTGCAGGTCTCAGTACACAATCATTTTAATTAATGGAAAGGAAGACCAAGCATGAGCCTTTGAGGTTTGTGTTAATTTTGCTCTTAAAGGTTAAAGCCACATGTTTTATCTTGTAATGGTCATTAGGAATTTATAATGTTTAGACAGCTTGAGGCTGGTAGTAGCTGTTAGTATGTGGTCACATTATTTCAGGTGAAAGGGACATAATATCAGCAGCAGCAGCAGGCAGGAAAAACTGCATCCTGCGACTGACTAGTTTCTGTTTCTTTTTCATGAGTCAAGATTTTCCATTACGGCATGATTCAATACTCAGCTGAATTTCCGAACTTTTTTTTAAAGTAAGTTATACCAAATATATAGCACTGATAGAGACTCTGTGGGATATTTGTGATATAGCATGTTTTTGAATGTCATAATGTTGTTTTGCTAATTTGACGAGTTAAAGTGCTGATAATCCATCTGCCTGTTTTTTTTTTCACTCCTGAGATGATTCGTCATGTATCACTAACAGTTCAGTGAACAAGAAGTATTACACACAACCAAAGAGGAGAGACTGAGGAAGTGGACGTTGACAAGAGCAAGTCTTCATTGCCCAGCATGAGAAAATGAGGATTCTGACATTAGCGAACACTCTTCATATGCCACATCTACGATAGCACCATGAAAAGCAGGCCCGTCATGTTTGTCATATAAAACTAAATTTTCTTTGTCTCACAGATTTTCTATATTTGGACCAAACATGACCAGGGGTACTGCGCTAACAATTGTCATCATTGCAACAAAGACCACAGCTTCAGTGTTGCTTTTGTGAACTAACTTGTATTTATTTTATTTATTTATTGTTTGTATGTATATTTATTATTTTTGAATTGTATTGACTAAAAACTGTCATTCCTGTTCTTGTATGTGCCCTGCTGTCTCTGTACAACTGCTGTCTAAATTAAAATATGCATGGCACGCATGGCTTTTAAAGGCTGGCAGTTTAGGAACATCCCTCTGTGTAAAAATATTTTCATTTGTACATTAAATAGACATGGATTTTTCATTTAGTTAGAAATCTTGTTTTCTTGAGTGAGCCTGTTTTTGTATGGATTTATAGAGATTTCTTTAAACATGCACAGTTCTATCTGCCTAGCCACCAAGCAGTTTCTGCAAAAAAAAAAAAATTAATCCTTGTTCATTTATATGTGACCCACTAAAAGCTGTTACCATACAGGTGAATAAATTGATTTCATGATTTATGTAGACGTTGTACAGTTTATGATTATTTTTTATTAAAAGTATTTACCATTTACCATGTTTTCTTTTTCTTGTTATTTTCTGACCTAGAAAAAAACTATACATACTCACATATGATCCATTTAGCCACCAATTCACCTAGGGTTCATGCCTTTGGAATGCCAGGAGGAAACTGGGGAATCTGTTGAAAACCTGCACCAATACGGGGGGGAGCATTTAAACTCTACACGCTCACAAGGTCCAAGCCAGGATTCAAACTCACAACTGTATAGTTGTAATGCAACTCAATATTCTGCAAATGAATAATGAACATTATTTTTACATTACAAAATAGCCTGGGATGTTAAATCTGCAAAAACAAGCTTAAAACTGGGATTTAGATGTGGGACTAATGAAGGATTATTGTATTTGATCCCTTTTATTATTTGATTGTTGTTAGAGGTGAATGTTGTTTTAATAAAGTTGAGTGCAGCAGTTGGTCTTCTATGAAGTAGTTGGACCTGCAGCACATGCTTTCACCTGTTCCTCATGCTGGTCTGCAGGAAAGTGGGTAAGGAACGGGGTGTCGGGCAGGCAGGGTTAGGCGGTGGTCAGAGATCAGAGATCTAGAGTGGGGAGAGTGAGAGGACACCGGTGATCCAGCCGATTGCCTCCCTTGGGAGAAGTGTGCAATCAAAGGAGGTCAGAGGGTTGGGAAAGTCAGTTTCTTATGGGCTGTCAAGTTTCTATGTAAGAGGCTGAAGGAAATCAGTGCAGCAGCATGTCCAGTTCATCAGGGAAGTTGTGAAACTGAGTGTTTTATTTGTAGACAACGTATCGCTGTCCGCCCCAAACCAAACCATAGCTGAGAAGAATAATGGTGGATTTCTTCCACTGACTAGACCAGTGAAGTGTTTCTCAATATTCCACTGCAGAGCATTGTGAACTTCAGCATTCTGGGCCGCATTACTTCTCCCTTCTGGCTGATGATTCTGATGATTCACTGATGATACATGATCTCACCATTGCCACTTTGTTTAAGGCTTATTTGACTGTGTCAGCAAGGCGGTCAAAAATAACACGATTAATTTTAAATAATTACATTTTTCGGTCTTGCATAAAGATGGAGACAGACTGTGAATGAGATTTAGGGCAGATTCAGATCATTTACATTATTTTCAAATGGAGCTACAAGGCTGCCGTGCTCAAAACATGGCTGTGATGCAGTGATTGCGGTGTGTTCACGATGCACCTGCTGTGTCTGTGTAATTAAGTGTATTTTTCTAAAATCCAATTTTTCTATTTTTCCAATTCATGTTACTTCACAATGTAGACTATTTCAACATGAGACACGTCTCCAACATAGTTCTTTTAAACATAATCTATTAAATATTTCAGTTATGTAGATCTATTGGCAGGTGGCATGTTTTGTGCGATGCATCGATAATCGAGGCACTGATAATCAAATCGAATCGTGAGACCAGTGAAGGTTCGCACATCTAGTTAAAAATAGTTATGTAAAGTGTAATGTAATAAATTAGCACAATTAACACAGTACTGTTTTGTTTACTTCCTGCGTGGATCTGACCTGTGACGGTCAAAATCTGTGAAGCCCTGCATCACGCCAGTCAGTCACTGTCACCAGATCACTGTCACCTGCCTACTAAGCGGTAGGTCACTGACTCCACCCTTACTTCATGTTTCTGGGCAAGTGTTGGTTTCAGTTCTGTTAGTAAAACCATCAGTTCTTGGCACTTGGGTCCTGGCCTTGCCCCCTTCCTCGTGGCATTACAGTATCCTAGCCGGAGACAGTCCCTACATGAAAATTGACAATTACGTTTTAGACAATTACGTTCAGATGATGCATCTTTTACGTGAACATTAACAATAATCTCTGAATTTGTCTGCAGGTTTTTTATTGAAAGAAAAAAAAAAGACCAGGGGTCTCATTTATAAAACTTTGAGTCAAACTCATACTAAAACTGTATGTCCGGAAGGGGTTAAAATCTGGGATTTTAACCCCTTCCCCTTTCATCGTCTCCCCTGTCCTGTTCTTCACCCATTAAACCCTGGTTTTGTGACGTTGTGCGATTGCATCCTTCTTCCTTGTCCAGTTTCGTCATCATCTCCGTTCACCTGCCTCGTCATGCTACATGGTTGTGACATGTATGCAGAGAAAATGTCCGAATTTTTTACATTTTTTTCACATAATTCACTCTCTACACGTCCCCTTCAACCATAAATTGTGAGTGCAAATCAACTCATGAATATTTAAGACTATAATCTGAAAAAAATGGTAACCAATTTTTGGTCTGGGAGCCAGCCAGAGGTTCCGGGTCCGCCAGTGGGAGGACACAGCAGGGCAGGAGCCCTGTGGTCGCCACCGTCCGCACTGCCGCCTCCACTGATGGTACTGCTGGGGCTCCGAGGATGTAGTCCTTGGAGGGGGGGCTCTGTCAGGATTGGCTCCAGGTGCTGTTTCCAGCTGTAGCCTATCCGGACGGCTTTTAAAAACCTGTGTGTCACGACTACGGACTTACGAGGGAAGAAAGCGCAGAGGTCTGACATTCTGGGAATGGGTTTTTAATTATTAAACAAACAGTAAACACAAATAAACAATGGCGCGGTGGCCAAAACGGGAAATACAGGGGAATAAACTGAAACAAACCCGCAGGCGTGTGGCGATTGCCAGAACTCAAAACACATGAAACACAACCAGGTCAATTTCGTGCAGAGAGTCCACGAAAATGCCGTCCCTCCTGAAGGGGTGGAAAACAAGGGTATTTAAGCGCTGTCAGGATTGGCCACCGGTGATTAGCACAGCTGCAGTCAATCCTGACACTGTGACTCCGCCCCTCTGCAGCGACGGCATTTTGGTGAACTCTGGTTATGAACTTGACCTTATTTGTGAACCTGGTAACCTGTTGGAGTTTTGAGTTCTGCCACCTGCGGGCTAGTTTATGTTGATCCCCTTTATTTCCCGTTTTTGGCCATTGTGCCTTGTTTATTTGTGTTCCTTTATTGTTATTAATAAATCCTTGTCCCCAGTATGTCCCGCCTCTGTGCTTCCTTCCCCCGTCAACTTGCCGACGTGACAAACAACTTGCATATTAATAAGATTCAACAGCTGTGATGCATAGATTCAAGTTAAGATAAGATAATTGACTTAAGATTTAATTCAAATAATATGTTTTACTTATATATTCACTATTCACTACTAAAAAGAAATGAAATATACAGTGTACTATTGCCACTCACGTTTTTGCTCAACCTCTTCACCCATAGTCACATTTTTTTCTTCCCAAAACGTTTGAACGCATGGGTCAGAGGTTTTTTTTAGAGCATAACGTATTTGTAGGAAGAGGTAAATGAGATCATCTCTTGCCTTGTCTTGGTCATAGTTGTAAATATGCACAATAGCTTAATTGTTTGTCTTTTAACCAATCAACAGCCCTGATTTAAGAACTGATGGAAAAAATATGACTGCAAATCTTTTACATAAATGAAAGTATATGACTTGCAAGTGGGATGAATGATTTCATAAAGCACTATGTATATGCTCGTTTTTTTTTTTTTTTTAACAAATTGTATTTGTTACATAAGCATTAATATAACTGTAAATGAACAAGCAACACTTAAGGACATATCAACTCCAATAATTAGAAGAGTAACAATCCACACTGCACACGTTGTCATGAACAAATGAACTAAAGAATGGACTGTGCGATACTACATTCGACCAGTCTACTATATGGTACAAGACAAAAACTACAAGACAAACCAACCAGTAAGTGGAATAAACAGATATAAGACCCAGAATATTGTGAGTGCTTGGGGTCACACCTGTGGTAGTGAATTGAGATTTCTCAGGTACAACTACATTATTTATTTAGTTACTTATTTTTTACATGACAAATTGTATTCTATTTAGTTGACAGAGATCAGTAGATATAGTTTCAGTCTTCCTGGAGCAACTTCCACTTGACCGCTACCTCACTTGACAGCTACCAAGCAACATGTCATTTAGACAGTCATTTCAAAGTGAAGTGAAGTGATTGCCATTGTGATACAGCCATGACAGGCGTGGAAGCAGTGTGTGGGTACGGTGCTTTGCTCAGTGGCACCTCAGTGGATTCGAACCGGCAACCTTCTGATTATAGGGCCTCTTCCTTGTTTCAGCTACATGCAGGTTAGACAGTACATAGTGAAGGAAACAACATTTCATCAAAACCAAAGGTAAGGTGCCAGAAAAAAATATTTACTGTGGAAAATGGAACAGTGCAATAATATTACATTGTAAAGCTAATATGGCATGACAGTCCCAAGCAAATTTCACAAAGTTTGATTTGAAAAATTTGAAAACATTACATAATTCATTTTCAGTTTATTTAATCATATTTTGATAACCCAGATGTCAACATGTGAGTCTGCTTGTCAAAAGATCAGATAATATTTTGAAGCCCCCCTTCACAAAAAAAAATTGTCCCAAATGTGGATATCATACGGTGTGACGCCATATTCCTTTTTTAAGAAGAAGAAGAACAGCACCTCATAACGACACTGAACATTACAAGATGAGTTATGTCTTTTTGTGATCAAGTTTATCCGGCACTCCTGCTTCAGTTCAGTCACTGATTTCACCGATTCTATATTTGTCTGCTTCGAACAAATTAAATTCCTAATGCTGAAAGAAAACGTCATTGGCAATTCAGAAAATGTGGCTTTTTACTTTACATAGTATTAACCATGCTTCAGACAATATTGAATTATTAGGCCTTGACAGGTTATGATTTCCAGAATTTCATATGATATGTATTACGTGCCAATGCTTACAGTACGTTTACAACCAGTAATATTCCTTTAGGGTTACTATCATTGTATAAAATCTGTAGCTGATATATTTTTGGTTCCATTTTCAGTCTGGTCAGGAAAACCTTCTCTGATCAAATGGGCAGTTTTGTACACATTAATCTCTGGGAATCATAAGATAACAGTAAATTTGAGGGTGTGTGAGTTCTTCTGGAAACCTTATAGGTGGGCCAATTATAGCAGGAAATGCTTATTTGATTTATTAATCTATTCTAATAATATGGATTTAGTTTGAATGGTCACCATAAATTATGTCTTGGTTGGAAGGAGTTGTGGTGTAACAGGGTTCTCTTTCCATCGTCCCCTTTTTCCAGACAGTGCTTGAAGTAAATCAGAAGAGCCCATCTCCATTCGATGTCACACAGAGAAATATTTGCCTCAAGCTCAAATGACACACAGGTTTGTTCACAAAACCAGGCATGAGACATGACTCCAAACATCAATGCAAAAAAGTATTAATCATTAAATAAGCAAAAGCACAAGTCGGGGGCAAATCCTGTTTGGGGCAGTGGTGGCCTAGCGGTTAAGGAAGCGGCCCCGTAAACAGAAGGTTGCCGGTTCGAATCCTGATCTGCCAAAGTGCCACTGAGCAGAGCACCATCCCCACACACTGCTCCCCGGGCGCCTGTCATGGCTGCCCACTGCTCACTAAGGGTGATGGGTTAAATGCAGAGGACAAATTTCACTGTGTGTTGTGCTGCTGTGTATCACAATGACAATCAATTCACTTTATTAAATTGTGAACAAAATAGAAAAAAAATCACCTACATGTGTTTCACACTCTAAACCCTTTTTGGACCCCAAACCACCAATCAGCCGCTTGGCTTACCTCATGGCTCCTCATGAAAACTAAAGTATTAATAATTTTATAAAAAAAAAAAAAAGAAAAGAAAAACAAATCCAAAAATATTATTCACACAGATATTTGGTAAAATCGAAAAATAAAAAATTAAATCAGGAGAAGAATGTGTTCAGTGTTGGAATACACCTGTCATGACGTCAGTTCCTGTGTTGATTCAACTGCCGTCGTGACAACACTGTGTCAGCAGAGGGCGCCAAAGGCCCCAACTCACATTTGGCGGTGGAGTGAAAAGTGGACTGAAGATGCTAGTTGGACGAAATCGTTTGATTAAAAACAAAACCGCCGACATGTTCAGACGCGACTGGTCGCCATGACAACTGTAAACAGAACGCCGACTCCTGATTGGCCGGGGCGCCTTCATGGTAAAAACTCGACTGGAGACTTTCAGTTGCTCGCCAACTACCCGACTTGACTGCTTGCGGCTGCTCGCTTTCAAGATCCAAAAACCTTTTTCAGAGATTATCTGAGCTTTGGAGACATTTCACTGCATATTGCTATTTATTATTGTTAATTGCTCGTTTTTTCGTTATTGTTATAATATTATTATTGTTGTTCTTGTGTAATTAACTCTTTTCGTTTTCAGCACCATGAGCGAATTCGGGCTCCACCGGGCTGAAGAGCCCTGGAGGCCGACAAGGATGATGGCGACGCGCGGCCTTGTGAGTGGAACGCGGCGGCTGCTGCTCCACCTCCGCACGGCGCTGAACAAGATGACCGAGCGCAACTTCCAGCAGCAGCTGGACAAGGTGGCGGCGCTCGACATCACCACCCAGGAGCGGCTGCTGCTGGTGGCCGACGCCGTGCTGAACAAGGCCGTCACGGAGCCCGCCTTCTCCGGGCTCTACGCGCAGCTGTGCGCCGCCCTGCAGCGGCTCCGCGTCCCGTCCGCCACCAGCCCTGGAGCCTCCGTGACCTTCGCCGGCGTCCTGCTGGGCCGCGTGTGGAGGGAGTTCCACGGACAGCGGCCGCTGGGCCTCGTCAGGTTCATCGTGGAGCTCTTCAAGGTGAACCTGGTGACGGAGGCCATGGTCCACACTGGCATCCAGGAGCTTCTTCGTAAGACCTCCGAGGAGAGCCTGGAGTGTCTGAGCGGCCTCCTGCCCCGCGTCTGCCCGGCCCTGGGAAGATCTCGGGTGGAGCGCTACCTCAGGCAGGTGGAGGAGGTCCTCGGGCGGAGGAGGAGATGCTCGTTCCAGCTGCGCTTCAGGCTGCAGGACATGCTGGACGAGTGCAGGCAGAAGGCGGCGGTGAAGAGCGGGGAGCGTCCGGTGGAGAGAAGGCCGCGTCTGTGCGCCATGGACCAAGCAGAGTCGACCCGCAGGCCGGTACACGCTCGTCTGGGCCCGAGAACAGCGTAACGCGCCTTTTAAAGCCCGGGGCCATCCGGGACGTCAATGGATCCTTTATCCGCCGGGCATTCTGGTGGCCGCTGATGGCCAGGGAGGTACGGGCCTATGTGGACGCATGTGAGGTTTGCGCACGGGCCAAGGACTCTACACCGGCTGTCGGTCCACTCCGTCCTCTCCCGGTTCCCCGACGCCCCTGGACCCACCTCGCCCTGGATTTTGTCTCCCGGTCTCCCCGAAGCAGAGGGCCCTAACAGCCTGACCATCGTGGATGGCTTCTCAAAGGCTGACCTGGTCCTCCAACACAAGGGGACGCGACTCCTTTAAACAGGACAAGATGGCCACTCCCATGATGGCCGCTGTTTGACTCAGCTCTACTCACCACCTATTTTCCGAGTAAGACTGTTCCAGCATGTGTTTACAGGGACACGCAGGGACTCCAGGCAGCTGCTCAGTGGATCTTCAGCCACGCCAGGACAGATTGAGGAGCAGGCGGCGGCCCTCATCTGCCTCATCTTGGAGAGGTTAGTCGAGGCTCCTTTGGGGTTGTGAAGCGTGGGGAATGGCAGGCAACCTCTGGAAAAGTGGTGAGTACAAAACGACAGCAAGTGAGTGCATGTTGGGGAACAAACCCAAATTCTCCAAATCATGATTCATTTTGTCAGCACAATCATGTCAGCTTTGTGGAGTGAAATAAATCTCAGCATTTTGTTGCTTAAGATTTGAGTCTTGTACTGATAGTGATTCATTTTTTTATTGGTGTACAAACCTGTTGTTAGGTTCAAGAGACGGTCCACGGTGTGACCGTAGAAGAGTGTCAGACGGCTTTGCAGAGCCACAGCTGGAACGTTCTGGAGGCAGTGCTCCACTATCAGCTCCACTTAATCAGATCTTCAGTAATGTTTCAACTGTATAGGTAGTATGTGGAACAGTAAATGAAGTTTTCAGGTCTCAGTACACAATCATTTTAATTAATGGAAAGGAAGACCAAGCATGAGCCTTTGAGGTTTGTGTTAATTTTGCTCTTAAAGGTTAAAGCCACATGTTTTATCTTGTAATGGTCATTAGGAATTTATCATGTTTAGACAGCTTGAGGCTGGTAGTAGCTGTTAGTATGTGGTCACATTATTTCAGGTGAAAGGGACATAATATCATCAGCAGCAGCAGGCAGGAAAAACTGCATCCTGCGACTGACTAGTTTCTGTTTCTTTTTCACGAGTCAAGATTTTCCATTACGGCATGATTCAATACTGAGCTGAATTTCCGAACTTTTTTTAAAGTAAGTTATACCAAATATATAGCACTGATAGAGACTCTGTGGGATATTTGTGATATAGCATGTTTTTGAATGTCATAATGTTGTTTTGCTAATTTGACGAGTTAAAGTGCTGATAATCCATCTGCCTGTTTTTTTTTCACTCCTGAGATGATTCGTCATGTATCGCTAACAGTTCAGTGAACAAGAAGTATTACACACAACCAAAGAGGAGAGACTGAGGAAGTGGACGTTGACAAGAGCAAGTCTTCATTGCCCAGCATGAGAAAATGAGGATGTTCTGACATTAGCGAACACTCTTCATATGCCACATCTACGATAGCACCATGAAAAGCAGGCCCGTCATGTTTGTCATATAAAACTACATTTTCTTTGTCTCACAGATTTTCTATATTTGGACCAAACATGACCAGGGGTACTGCGCTAACAATTGTCATCATTGCAACAAAGACCACAGCTTCAGTGTTGCTTTTGTGAACTAACTTGTATTTATTTTATTTATTTATTGTTTGTATGTATATTTATTATTTTTGAAATGTATTGACTAAAAACTGTCATTCCTGTTATATTCCTGTTCTTGTATGTGCCCTGCTGTCTCTGTACAACTGCTGTCTAAATTAAAATATGCATGGCACGCATGGCTTTTAAAGGCTGGCAGTTTAGGAACATCCCTCTGTGTAAAAATATTTTCATTTGTACATTAAATAGACATGGATTTTTCATTTAGTTAGAAATCTTGTTTTCTTGAGTGAGCCTGTTTTTGTATGGATTTATAGAGATTTCTTTAAACATGCACAGTTCTATCTGCCTAGCCACCAAGCAGTTTCTGCAAAAAAAATAAATAATCCTTGTTCATTTATATGTGACCCACTAAAAGCTATTACCATACAGGTGAATACATTGATTTCATGATTTATGTAGACATTGTACAGTTTATGATTATTTTTTATTAAAAGTATTTACCATTTACCATGTTTTCTTTTTCTTGTTATTTTCTGACCTAGAAAAAAACTATACATACTCACATATGATCCATTTAGCCACCAATTCACCTAGGGTGCATGCCTTTGGAATGCCAGGAGGAAACTGGGGAATCTGTTGAAAACCTGCACCAATACGGGGGGGAGCATTTAAACTCTACACGCTCACAAGGTCCAAGCCAGGATTCAAACTCACAACTGTATAGTTGTAATGCAACTCAATATTCTGCAAATGAATAATGAACATTATTTTTACATTACAAAATAGCCTGGGATGTTAAATCTGCAAAAACAAGCTTAAAACTGGGATTTAGATGTGGGACTAATGAAGGATTATTGTATTTGATCCCTTTTATTATCATTTTTTTGTCAAAGGTGAATGTTGTTTTAATAAAGTTGAGTGCAGCAGTTGGTCTTCTATGAAGTAGTTGGACCTGCAGCACATGCTTTCACCTGTTCCTCATGCTGGTCTGCAGGAAAGTGGGTAAGGAACGGGGTGTCGGGCAGGCAGGGTTAGGCGGTGGTCAGAGATCAGAGATCTAGATTGGGGAGAGTGAGAGGCCTCCCTTGGGAGAAGTGTGCAATCAAAGGAGGTCAGAGGGTTGGGAAAGTCCATTTCTTATGGGCTGTCAAGCTTCTATGTAAGAGGCTGAAGGAAATCAGTGCAGCAGCATGTCCAGTTCATCAGGGAAGTTGTCAAACTGAGTGTTTTATTTGTAGACAATGTACCGCTGTCTGCCCGAATAATGGTGTGTTCCTGAATGGATTGCTTCCACTGACTAGACCAGTGAAGTGTTTCTCAATATTCCACTGCAGAGCATTGTGATCTTCAACACAGAGCAATGTTGGTCACACAATACGATGCAATTTAATAACCGGGTGACTGAATGAATGTTCATTCTGGGCCGCATTACTTCTCCCTTCTGGCAGAACTGATGATTCACTGATGAAACATAATCTCACCATTGCCACATTGTTTAAGGCTTATTTGAGTGTGTCAGCAAGGTGGTCAAAAACAACGATTCATTTTAAATAATTACATTTTTAGGTCTTGTTCTTGTGTGGGTCGGACCTATAACATTCGTCCTAGTCAAAGAATATCCCTGCATAAAGATGGAGACAGACTGTGAATTAGATTTTGGGCATATTCAGATAATTTGCATGTCGCGTTTACATTATTTTCAAATGGAGCTACAAGGCTGCCGTGCTCAAAACATGGCTGTGATGCAGTGATTGCGGTGTGTTCACGATGTACCTGCTGTGTCTGTGTAATTCAGTGTATTTTTCTAAAATATTTCCAATTCGGTGCAAGTTAGGGTTACTTCACAATGTAGACTATTTCAACATGAGACATGTCTCCAACATAGTTTTTTAAACATAATCTGTGAAATATTTCAGTTATGTAGAGTTATTCAGTTATTGGCAGGTGGCATGTTTTGTGTGATGCATCGATAATCGAGGCACTGATAATCAAATCGAATCGTGAGACCAGTGAAGGTTCACATCTCTAGTTAAAAGTTGTTATGTAAAGCGTAATGTAATAAATTAGCACAATTAACACAGTACTGTTTTGTTTACTTCCTGCGTGGATCTGATCTGTGACGGACAAAATCTGTGAAGCCCTGCATCACGCCAGTCAGTCACTGTCACCAGATCACTGTCACCTGCCTACTAAGCGGTAGGTCACTGACTCCACCCTTACTTCATGTTTCTGGGCAAGTGTTGGTTTCAGTTCTGTTAGTAAAACCATCAGTTCTTGGGTCCTGGCCTTGCCCCCTTCCTCGTGGCATTACAGTATCCTAGCCGGAGACATGAAAATGGACAATTACGTTTTAGAGCCAGTTCAGATGATGCATCTTTTACATGAACATTAATAATGTAAAAAAGACCATGTGGTGTGGGAGAAGAGAGTGTAGAAAAAACTCTTTCTCCCTCCACACAAAGCACTGTATTCAACCACTCCAATTTGATGTTACCTGGCAGAAAGAGGCATGGCACAATAGAGGTTAAAAATGAACAGTTTCTAATTTATTAACACCGGTAAATAATTATTGTAGTTACATGTAAATATTGAATGTAAAAAGGTACCAATGTTACAGAGAAAACAGAAATAAGAAGAAAGAGGGAGAGAGAGAGAGAGGGAGAAGGAGAGGGAGAGAAAAAGCCATGAGAAAAAAATGGGAGAGGAAAAACCCCCTGAGCAAGAAAGCTCAGTCCTTCTTTCCACATGTGAGCAGACCTTTATACCCCTGGCCTACAGGAAGTTGTCACTGGCCAATCAGAACCTATTGTTTCTGATGTCATGCCCCCGGTGCCTCCCAATTGGGGAAGACAAAGAGGGTGGGCAGTCCTGACGGCTGATACTTCACACATTGCCGTCAGACAAAAGGCATGTAAAACAGAGGTGCCGAATCTTCACGCACAACCATCGACACAGGAATGTCACACCTCCCCCTGCAGACAGCTGTTATGCAAGACAAAAGGCATGCTCCTGTGATGTCCATTCTTACAATAATAATCTCCGAATTTGTCTGCAGGTGTTTTATTGAAAGAAAAAAAAAGACCAGGGGTCTCATTTATAAAACTTTGAGTCAAACTCATACTAAAAATGTATGTACGCAGATAAAATGTCCGATTTTTGAAGAAAAAAAATCCGCATCACTCTCTACACCCCCCCTTCAACCATAAATGGTAAGTGCAAATTACCTCATGAATATTTAAGACTAAAATATGAAAAAAAAATGGTAACCAATTCCCCTCTTCCTTAACCACTAGGCCATCTCTGCCCCTTTTCTTTCCCATTTCTCTGATCAAGCTGTACCTGGTGTGCTTCGGATGGACCGTTTGTCAATACAATCATATCAGCTTTGTGGAGAGAAATAAATCCCAACATTTTGTTGCTTAAGATTAGGGCTGGAACGATTATTCAAATAACTCGAATGATTCGATTACAAAAAATGTTCGAGGAAAATTATTTGCCTCAAGGCTTCGTTTAATTAGTCACCAAAGTCCATCTCAAAGTCTATCGTAACGCTCCCATAAAAGTAGCGGTATCTTTATAACTGGAAACTGAACTGTATTGTTTAAGTTGGATTATTAGTAATACTTGAATTGTTTATTTATATTTTCTTTTTACAGCATTCTTTTTGTAGCATTAAGTCAATATTGAGAAGGCCAAAACTGATGGTCAAATGTCCAGGGGGCGGCGGTTTTCCTTGTGACAAGGTGGTTTGGAATAAGTGGCTCCAAACTTTGTGGATCATTGAACATTTCTTCCAGTTCGTATTTGTCGTTCCACCTGCGTGACTAGCATGAGGTGTGTTTAGGATGAAGTCGCATTGTTTTTCCGCAAGGATGGTTGTCAGTCTGTCAGTGTCCATTCCACTTTTTGGCACCTATGAAGTTGGTACCCTGATCACACTTTATTTGTCTGACTGAGCCTCTTATGGCAATGAAATAAAAGTCCATTTATAAAAGTGTCTGTTGACAGATCCTCTAACATTTCAACATGGACTGCACGTGAATAGAAGCATGTGAAAAGGAGGCCGTGCCTTTTGTGTTCTTTCCGTGCTTGTTTGGTCAGGAATGGCCCAAAAATGTCCATACCACAGTATGTGAAGTGTTCAATTCTCTCTGTGGGTAGGTCTCTCGTTTGTCCTTCCACAGGTCTCCTTTGCCTACGACAAAACACACACTGGCGAATATAGGATGCAACCTTTTGGCTTAACCTTGGAATCCAATACCCGCTGGATCGTATCTCATTCATCATGAAGCCTTTCCCATGATGACTGGCCCTTTCGTGGCATTGGGCAATTATCAGTTTTGGGATGTGATGTTCTCTGGAAATGATGGTTGGATGTTTGAGTGAATTTGGGAGGGATGAATGCCGTAGTTTTCCTCCCACTTTAAGCCCATTTTGATATACAAGTCTTTGATAATGACAGTTTCTGCATTTTGTCTTTCAGTCACAGTGGTGATCGTGTTTGATTTGTCTTTAAGCAGGTATCGTCTGAGAAACGGAACAAAAGTAGGATTCTGTAGCGACTTACCCTGCTGCTGAACTCCCTTCCTCCTCATCAAACACGCGTTTCAGGTGCTGGATCATTGCCGTGGTGCTCCCGTGCCGTGCCATGTCGCTTTTGCATATTTTCGCGCAGATTTCTCTGCCTCCGCCATGTATCTGTCCTCTACCTCTGCTTGTTTTTTTTTTTGCTCCGCGCTGTCTATGAGGCGCCAAATTCAGCTTGCATCTGTGTGTTCACTCCGCTCCACGCTCAAATAAAGTTTTTTTTAATAATCAAATGTCTACGAATCGATTAGGAAATTCATTGCCAACTCTTTTAGTAATCGATTTTTAGCGAGTCAATCGATTCGTTGTTGCAGCCCTAGTTATGTTTACAAAGTTATGACCATTGTGACTGCAATGCAGTATATTACCAAATAATCCAAATGTTTACAATCATTTTTTTTTTCATTTGTACATTGGAAACAGTAATCATTAGATGTTAAAATGTAGAAAAATCCATAAAACCATACATTTCTATTCAGTCCTTCAGTTTTTACTGCTTTTACTATTTTGGACTACTATGTTAATGTTATGTTGTGTCTTACAAAGTCATATTTCAAAGTTTTGAAACATGTATGACATTTTATACAAATGTCCAAATGTTAAAATGTAGAAAAACCTGTTTGTTTAGGATTGTGACAAGCTTAAATAAATGGTTTAAGTTCTGTCAAAAATACACATGTATATTGTGTTATTACAACTTAAATGAGTCAAAATGATTTCATAGATTTAGTTAGTTTTACTTAAATCTAATTATTTTTTGTAGTTGAATTGTTTGAGTTAATAAACTTAAATGGTTCAAGGCAATCGGTTTCAGCAAATAGTTTGAGTTGAACTAACTCATCAGGTTTTACAGTGTATCATATGCATCCAACCTGGCTTGAGCTGCTTTCACTTCCTTCTGCGCTCTTAAGCGTTCCAGCTCTGAATTTTGAGCCGCCATTTGTTCCTTGTGCCCCTCCTCTAGAGCCTTTATCCTTTCTCTTTGTCTTTGCTCCTGTAATACAACCTAATACTCTGCCTCGTTTGCTGCTAGTTCCGCTGCTGCTTCGGCTCGCTTTGCGGTAAGCAGTGAAGATGTGGTTTGATGCCGCAGTCACGCCATATATGGACAAGGCTTAGTCATGCTGTAAAAGTCCACATAAATTAGTTATTTCATGCTCTGCATCAAAATCTCCATCAACACCACTTATTCTCTCCAGAATTATTCTTACAACCTCATGAGTTACTGCTTCACATGCATCAATCTTTCTCCTTATGTCAGATGGTGGTGCCGTTTGGTTTCTTATTTCTGAATAGAACATCAATATATCATCTCTCCTTTGTTCTATTATGTCTGCAAGTTCTGACATCTCTTCGTCTGTGATATCTGTCTTTAGCTTGTTTCTCGTACTTGCATTTTCCATTGTTCATTAAGAGTTGTTAGTCTCCTTTCTTTTTTGCTTAATTCTTCCTTTTGGTATGTTATCATCTTTTCAGTTTGTACTCTTTCAGAACGTCTTGGTAAGTCTGACATGCTTTGAGCTTTATCTTGAAGCTCACTTAACATTTGTTCTTTGCATGTGATTGGATCTTTAATGTCTTGTTGCGACATTATGTCAATCTGTTAATTTGTGACCGTTTGACTTAGTGATGCAGCCTGTACGTCTCCCATTTTGAGCCCCTTTTGACCCGTTTTGTCTTCTGACCAACTTCTGCCACCTGCTGGACGTCGCGGGTATTACCTTAAACCACGTAGTGCAGCGGGAGGCGGCGGTCAAGCTCTTACTGGAGCATTCAGTCAATATTGAGAAGGCCAGAACTGATGGTCAAATGATGATTCAGTTCAGTTACCGTACTTCCGTTCACAAACGGGTTATCAAAATAAGAGTAGGTAACATTATATTAATGTAAATCTTACTTTGTTGGTCTTTACACTTTTTTTTATTTTTTCGTTATTCCCAGATTGGCTATAGCAGGGGCCAAACCCGTTTTTTTTTCTTTTTTTTTTATTAAAATAAAACAAATAGGCTAACATATGTTTGTGAATTTCATAGTTTTTTTCATGTACATCATGAATGTTTCACAGTACACTCTAAAAACTGCTGGGTTAAAAACAACCCAATTTGGGTTATTTTGGTAACCCAGCGCTGGGTCAAAAAGGGACCAACCCAACGCTGGGTTATTTTGACCCAACAAGTTGGGTTACACGTTTAACCCAGCATGCTGGGTTGTGATTATTAACCCAACTATTAGTTAAAAATGACTACGCTGCTGGGTTGAATGGAACCCAAAATGGGTCAGAAATTTAATATAGAAACTTGTGATTAAAATTACTAAAATAAAAACAATTATACAGCAATACATATTTCAATAATGGAATTTTATTAATGACAAAACATGTAAAAAATGTGTCCATATGAATTTAAGACTTTTTTTTCCATCTCCACCTCAACATTAAGACAATTTTTATGAAAATGTATCAAACTGTAGTCACAGTGTTTCTGGAATAAAGTCAGTAACAATGAATCAGATTGAAGCCAAATTAACTTAAGAAAAACACAATTTGACATGTAAATGTAATGAAAAAAAGTTTTCTTATCATGCATAAACTAAGATATAAGAGTCATCTGTAAGAAACACACAACAAAGCAGGCATTAAGAACATCTATGCAGTAAGGATCAGATTTGGTCAAAATAAACTTGCAACTTTCCTAAAATGTGCCCTCTGTAAAAAAAATAATAATACAATACTAGACACATCAAGCACAAGAAGAATCAGATACAAAATGAACAACTGCAAGCCTATTTGCTCTAATCACTGCAAAGTAATTGTACAACAATCAGGCATGAAGAGCTGTGCTATAAGCATAATTGGGTCTTACCCTGCTAGCTCATTCTTCAGCTTCTGAACCTTTGAAGGTAGCTCACTTCTACCTTAATTTCACATTGCCTGCTGAATGAAGGTAAACGTGTTTTCAAGCACTTTGGGTGCTGCAGGTGAAGTGCGTAGGTTAAGCCAAACAAGAGGCACATTGCTTGAGGTAGGTTGGTGAGTGCTTCCCTTGCCCTCTCGGTTGATGCCCAGTCTTGAGGGGTTGAGTTATGGCAATGCTGGGCTTGCTGAACTGTTGTCCTCATAATAGAGGATTCCCACTGGGATGTCCATGGAGTCTCCATAGACTCTACATAGTGCAAGAAACATGACAAAAAGAGAATATGCAGGTTAACAGCAATTTGTCTACAATCAACTGTATAGAATTATCTAATATTATAGATTTTGTAATTCAATGTGATTTTATTTTAGGCACTGTAAACAATCTATTTTGTGTGTTTATATATAGGCGTCTTTCATGTTGTGACAGTAGGTGGTATATTACACAATTTGATATTTGAATGGTACAAATGGAGAAAGGGTTTACTCACTGAACTGCTCTTGAAGAACATAGATGCATCATCTCCAAGAATTATTGGAAGTCCTCTCAGGACAAGGCATCTAATGGCTGTTAGCTCTGTGCTCTGCAAAGTGGTATAAAACACACTTGAATGTAGAACAAAGGAAATAAATCTTATATCAGTCTATTTGTCCATATAGAGAAATACCACAAGAGAACAGTTTATGTATTGAACTAACCATCAATATCATTATGAGAAGAAAAGAGAAATATCAACCCACCGTTGTGTTGTAGCAGGTCAGCTAATTGCTTTTCTATCCAACCTGTCTTCCTCTTGAAATTTCCATCAAAATTGGACACAACCCATCAAGAACACCAAAGAACTATTCTTTAAAATTTCTACCAACAATCCTGTTAAATTCCAGGTAAACCTGAAAAATATTAAATATGCTCAGTTTTGATATTCAGGCAGAGTTATTTATAACACAAATAAACCTCTCTGAACATCATGTATGTAAAACAAGTAAGAAAAAAAAAAACATTAAAGGACACATCCACAAACCTGGTTTTCAGTCAAAAAAGCACTGGGCAGCTTTGGATCATCTGGATCATCAGCTTTGGATCATCTGGATCATCAGCTTTGGATCATCATGTCAGGTTCATCCTTTACAACCTCCTCTCGTCTAAGAACAAACATGATTCCTGATGCAAGCAAGGAAAGGGCTTAGTTCCTTCTTGCATAAGTTCCATATTTTAGCCTGTAACGTTTAAAAAACTGTGCTCTTCTCGCAGATAGTACTTGCATTTCCAAAGCATATTAAAGTGGCTTTAAACAAAACTAGTAGTGCAAAAAAAAAACTGGCATATGTTGAAAGTGGGTGTTTACTTTTTCAAACCTACATTGAAATAATTTGAATTCTACAAAACTGTATGTAGATAAGTAGAGAGCTACTCTAAAAACACATTACTGCAAGTATCAAATGCTCACTGTTCCCTTAAAATGACCTCATAATTAAATGCATGTTTCAAACTACAACTGTTCCAGCAGTTTCTAATTTGAAAAGAGAAAACAACTCACCTTGTTCATCCACAAAATGGTTCTCGTTGCAGCAAGCAAAACTCCTTTAAAAAAAAAAAAAAAAAGTCCAAACTTGAGGGAAACAGACAAATGTAGACAGAAAGGTATACTTCTAAAATACAACATTAAACCCCAAAACCCCCTTTCACATTGTATATGCAAAATAAAGCTTACCTATCTCCGTGTGAGTGAGTACACACAAATTGCTGGCCCCAATGCAGTCGCAAGATATTAAGCATTGTTAGCATAGCAAGTGTTAGTTAGCAAGATATTAAGCATTGTTAGCATAGCAAGTGTTAGTTAGCAAGATATTAAGCATTGTTAGCATAGCAAGTGTTAGTTAGCAAGATATTAAGCATTGTTAGCATAGCAAGTGTTAGTTAGCAAGATATTAAGCATTGTTAGCATAGCAAGTGTTAGTTAGCAAGAAAAAAATTCTCCTCTGTCCTTCAACCCGCAGCTTTTGCCTCAGAATTTTTTTTCCGCCCGTCTCCTAACCCCGCGGCTTTCGTTCATAAAATAATTTTTTCGCCCTTCAGAATTTTTTTTTTCGCCCCTCAGAAACTAAAGACGGTGCAAAGACAATTTTAAGAGGATTTTCATGCATAACACACTATTGATAAAGTTGTTTAAAAACGCACAAATTCCACAAATATTCGATAGTTGCAGCCCTAGCCGTGTCACTCACACTGGCTTCCGTGACCTTATAAGGTACTCGGGGACTCACGCAGTAAACGCGTCATTTGCTTCCAGACCTTTAAAAAGCGCCCTGCTGCTCCCTCCATCCCTTCCCGAGATCGTCTCGTACAGCCACGCAAGTATTTCTCCACGCCAGCTTTTACTGTGTATTTTACATTCTTTTTATTGAAGTATTATATTCATGTTTTATTAAACTTATTATTATTATCTTTTTTATGTTTTAAGCTAAATAAATAAAGCTGTTTTGTGTTTGTGTGTGTGTGTGTGTGTTGAGTGTAAAATTGCTGCTTTGTTTAACACCAAAACTGCACAAAATATCACGCTTCCTCTTTAGTTGAAGTTTGCCATCACTACTTCTTTTATATTCATGTCTTTATTTACGAGTAAAGCTAATTTCTATTGGTATTTGTTACGGGTAAATTGTGTATATTTTTACATTTACCGCCCTTGTCCAGAGCGGTTTTTACTTTTACTTTCTTTTCCTGCAGATGGGGACAGATGTGGCGGAATCGGCTCCTTCTGAAATCAGCCTGCAAGTCACGCTGTCAAATAAAAACGTGTTAAAACTCCGAGTGGTTTCATGTGTCGGAACGATCAAATAAGCGGTCTGACTGGTCACGCCGTCCAGCCGCTTACGTCACGACGCCGACGTGCTGCGGGTGTAAAGCTGGTGTAGTTACGCGCACTTTACCTTGTGGCGGCCGCGGGTCAACATGCCCTCATCTTCTCTAAAACGGTCAAGATGCGTGACGTGGGAGAATAAACAGGAGGAAGGTTCGAGTGACGGACGCGCCTCGTCGCAGCTTCATCGGGTCTCGCTGTTCACCAGATCAGATGATTTCAGCTCTTATTCTTGTAACCTGGCAGTGTGATTTGTGACGTGATCGACACATTTAAATTTTACATTTACAGCATTAATCAGACGTCCTTATCCAGAGCGACTTACAATCAGTAGTTACAGGGACAGTCCCCCCCCCCCCTGGAGCAACTTAAGGTTAAGTGTCTTGCTCAGGGACACAAAGGTAGTAAGTGGGATTTGAACTCGGGTCTTCTGGCGAGTGTCTTACCCACTAGGCTACTACCACCCCAAAACATCATCTATATGTAATGAAGCGACATTAGTGATGAGGTCGTGTCTGTCGTGTCTTATTTCTAACGTGTCGCTTCACTTTATTTCTCATTACTGATGCACATGATTCTATAACAAGCTGACAAATCAGGGCTTTTATCAGGACTGAAACAAAAAGCGTGTTGGTGACAACTGGTGTCAGGCGGCGACAAGCCGCTCGAGTAAAAGAATAAGAGCTGAACTCATGTGAACAGTTGAACAGTAAAACCTGTAAAAGTTGTAATAAGCGCGTCCGTCACTGGGATCTTCACCTTGTTTATTGTTTCGTGTCCCATTTTGACCATTTCAGAGGAGATCAGAGCGCGTTAGACCGCGACCTGCACCAGGGGGAGTGGGCGTGTCTACGCCACGTGCACGCGCAATGGACGTCGTGACGTAGGCGGCGGGACGGCGGGTCGGTCAGGTCGTGGTTCGTGTTTATTGTCTTTAAATGAACGAGTCTCCCGCCGTTTTATTCCATTTGATCGGACTCGTTTTCATCCGTCTCTGGAATATTTGTACCTGTGACCAATAAAACAAGTTGCAGTTGATCGACTTCCTTTTTTGGCGCTTCAGTAAAGGGGCAATTATTTCGGGGTAATATATGTAATGTAAAATTTTGGGTGAAAATATTTCAGAGAAAGTATTCTGTTTATCTAAAACCATCCATTTTGGCCTAAATACAAGTGCTAATACAGTTAGTGTTTTTCTTTATGTTACAATTACGCTCCGGGGCAGAATCTATTCAATATCTTTTTACACCTTTTTCTTTCTATATCTAACTGGTTTTTATTGTTATTAAGTCATTGCTCCCTTTTCAAGTTACAATCTAGCTCTGCTTCTGCACAGGACACTCTGCAGGGACATCAGTCGGGGACGTGAGGAAAGTCCCTTGCTCTTGGGCTGCATTGCTCGTTGGTTCTGGGAAATTTTCTTCTGGTGAGAGTTTCCTGTGAACTGATTATCAGTTTCTGTGTTTCATGAACCTTTAAAGCTCAACCACACTGGCATGCAAAACACCACAACAACAAAACCCACATGTGTATCAAGAGGTTGTTCTTCCTGGTAGAGGTTACCATAGTAACAGCACCACCGCAGCTGCAAAGCTCAGTTGGGGTTATTTAGGAGGAGAGCTTCCTATCTATCCAGGATTTCTATTACAAGTTGTGCCTGAGCAGTAAAACTGACCAGGCTGCTACCAAGAGATTGTAGCCTCTGGTCTCAGACCAGATGAGGTTTGCTGGAAAGTTCTGTATGACTTTGAAAGCAGAACTGAATAATGTGTGGGAAGGTTCTATGCTTACGGGAAACCCACAAAAAACATTTCTGAGAACAATGAAATTCTGTGTTTTTTTTCATAGGACGTTTGACAGAACTTTTGTTTTGAGGTTTTGCTTATAATAACGTGTCCCTTTGGAAGAAAGTAACAGCTCTGCTGCAACAGATTTCCCATTGGTCAATGTAACACACTCAGCGGTCAACTCAATGGTTTGGGCAGTGGTGGCCTAGCGGTTAAGGAAGCGGCCCCGTAATCAGAAGGTTGTGGGTTTGAATCCTGGTCCGCCAAGCTGCCACTGAGGTGCCACTGAGCAAAGCACCGTCCCCACACACTGCTCCCCGGTCGCCTGTCATGGTGATTCTTGCATTGATTTTATAGCAGGAAGAGGAGCCAGATATCACCAATATTCCTGTTGCTCTCCTCACTACTGGTCAGTCCCAGGAGCATCCTTGTAGTAGATGTAATGTTAGTTGTAATGTAATGTAATGTAATGTAGTAGATGAAATGATCAAGGTTGTAACATTTAACAACAATTTCATTTTTTTGAACATTGTTAGCTTAACTTAACACATGCTATTCTAATATTTTTTCTGGCTGCTTGATCACTGTCAGTATATTATATTATACACAGTTATACACACTACTGTTAACTAATGGTTGAGAGATTACACAACATGTTCACTTATTACTCCAGTAAAAGTACTTTTTGCCAAAGCAAGATATATCCTGCTTTACAATATATCTCATTGCATTTTATAACCTGATTAAATGATTTTTTCATTGCATTTGAGTATTTGTATAGAATTAGATAGCTCTGCATTTCTGTGTTACATGCACAGGACACAAAGTGCTGGCCTGCTCTCTCTCTCTCTCTCTCTCTCTCTGTCGTAATGCGAGGCTCCGAGCACACAGACGATCTGCAAAAGTTCACCTTCTGTCACGGTTCTGACGAGGAACAGAAAGAGATCGTGTGTTGGTGGGGACGAGAACCCCGGTACTGCTGAACACAAAGGAGGCAGGAAAGTCTCCACCGTATTAATTTGCGAACGTGAGCCGAAAACTCGCAACTCCCCACTGATGTTGACATTTTTAGAAGAATTAAATCTGGCAACACAAGACATCATTATAAAGAGGCAGCAGGAATATCTGGCCCTCTTTTATAAAATGATGCTGACCGTGCTGGTCTGAGTATTGGAAATATTTTTTATAAAAAAAAGAACGAAGGCTTTTTATCTACTATGTCTTATTCAGATTATAAGAATAATGCATGAAAAAGAACAATTTGCAGTCTTTTGCATCATTATTGAGCGTCACGTGGTTCTCCTTATCTAACATGGTCCAATAACAGGGATTAATTCATATCAATATTTAGATCATTACACGAACACAGAGCACATCACAACAGCATCATCGATTGATAATCGACAGATTCTACTTTTGTTAAACCCCCAGTGTCGCCGTGTCACCCACACACTGGCTTCCGTGACCTTATAAGGTACTCGGGGACTCACGCAGTAAACGCGTCATTGGCTTCCAGACCTTTAAAAAGCGCCCTGCTGCTCCCTCCATCCCTTCCCGAGATCGTCTCGTACAGCCACGCAAGTATTTCTCCACGCCAGCTTTTACTGTGTATTTTACATTCTTTTTATTGAAGTATTATATTCATGTTTTATTAAACTTATTATTATTATCTTTTTTATGTTTTAAGCTAAATAAATAAAGCTGTTTTGTGTTTGTGTGTGTGTGTGTGTGTGTGTTGAGTGTAAAATTGCTGCTTTGTTTAACACCACAACTGCACAAAATATCACGCTTTCTTGTTAGTTGAAGTTTGCCATCACTACTTCTTTTATATTCATGTCTTTATTTACGAGTAAAACTAATTTTTATTGGTATTTGTTACGGTTAAATTGTGTATTTTTTACATTTACCGCCCTTGTCCAGAGCGGTTTTTACTTTTACTTTCTTTTCCTGCAGATGGGGACAGATGTGGCGGAATCGGCTCCTTCTGAAATCAGCCTGCAAGTCACGCTGTCAAATAAAAACGTGTTAAAACTCCGAGTGGTTTCATGTGTCGGAACGATCAAATAAGCGGTCTGACTGGTCACGCCGTCCAGCCGCTTACGTCACGACGCCGACGTGCTGCGGGTGTAAAGCTGGTGTAGTTACGCGCACTTTACCTTGTGGCGGCCGCGGGTCAACATGCCCTCATCTTCTCTAAAACGGTCAAGATGCGTGACGTGGGAGAATAAACAGGAGGAAGGTTCGAGTGACGGACGCGCCTCGTCGCAGCTTCATCGGGTCTCGCTGTTCACCAGATCAGATGATTTCAGCTCTTATTCTTGTAACCTGGCAGTGTGATTTGTGACGTGATCGACACATTTACATTTTACATTTACAGCATTTATCAGACGTCCTTATCCAGAGCGAGTTACAATCAGTAGTGACAGGGACAGTCCCCCCCTGGAGCAACTTAAGGTTAAGTGTCTTGCTCTGGGACACAATGGTAGTAAGTGGGATTTGAACTCGGGTCTTCTGGCGAGTGTCTTACCCACTAGGCTACTACCACCCCAAAACATCATCTATATGTAATGAAGCGACATTAGTGATGAGGTCTGTCGTGTCTTATTTCTAACGTGTCGCTTCACTTTATTTCTTATTACTGATGCACATGATTCTATAACAAGCTGACAAATCAGGGCTTTTATCAGGACTGAAACAAAAAGCATGTTGGTGACAACTGGTGTCAGGCGGCGACAAGCCGCTCGAGTAAAAGAATAAGAGCTGAACTCATGTGAACAGTTGAACAGTAAAACCTGTAAAAGTTGTAATAAGCGCGTCCGTCACTGGGATCTTCACCTTGTTTATTGTTTCGTGTCCCATTTTGACCATTTCAGAGGAGATCAGAGCGCGTTAGACCGCGACCGGCACCAGGGGGAGTGGGCGTGTCTACGCCACGTGCACGCGCAGTGGACGTCGTGACGTAGGCGGCGGGACGGCGGGTCGGTCAGGTCGTGGTTCGTGTTTATTGTCTTTAAATGAACGAGTCTCCCGCCGTTTTATTCCATTTGATCGGACTCGTTTTCATCCGTCTCTGGAATATTTGTACCCGTGACCAATAAAACAAGTTGCAGTTGAACGACTTTGTCTGTGTTCCTTTTTGCAGTGGATGAGCTCCCTGCTCCTCAAATGAGCTCCCTGCTCCTTATTCTGGGAATGTTAGATAAGGAAACTTTCCTCAGCGCGTCACCAGAACAGTCAGAACTTCTCTGGTCTTCACACCTCGGATAAAATATTCAAATGTTCATAATTATGGCTGCCCATGGTAGAATCTCTCTCTTTTTACACCTGGGCCTTTTTCTTTTTATGTATAACCTGTTCTTTATTATTATTATTATTAAGTAATTTTCCATTATCAAGTTTAATCCAGATCAGCTACTGCAGGACCTTCTGCAGGGAACTACAGGGCCGTTGGAGATCAGCAATCAGGCACTTGAGGAAAGTTGAAATATAGAAATGAATAAATTACCCTCAAACTGATAATGGACGACATCTAGTAGAGTATCTGAAAATGCTCTGTTTGTGCACCGACCCGCCCCACCCTGTCTAGAACCGGCCCTGCTTCAGCATCTGGCTCAGACCAGCCGACTGTGGTTACATTTGTTGTGAAGATGTTTTTGGGGGATTTTTAACTTGTGAGCTGTTCCTGTAAAAGGGTCAAATCAGTTTCTATTTCTAATAAGTGAACATCTTAACCACACTGGCCCAGAAAAACAAACCAATCACCTTTTCATCAAGATGTTGTTCTCACGGGTACAGACGAACATAACCGCAGCAGTAATTGTCAGACCGGCCCCTCTAGCACCAACAACCTTGCCACCGTAAATCCCCGGTCTTCCCCGCTCAGATGCTCACTTTGAACTTGCCTTCTTCATGCCTACATGCCTTAACATGGCATTGACTTGCTGTCGTGTGATTGGCTTATTATTAGTTATATGTGGAAACAAGAAATTGTACCGAATGAAGTGGCCGCTGAGTTTACTGTACTTGTGTATCTGTGATCTGACAATAAAAATGATTTTATTTCTGATTACTGTTACTGTTAACACTGTTAAGGCTTCTTCTCCAGAACTTGGCACTTTGACGCTATTACTTGATGAACAGCGCCGCCTGCTGGGCGTAAATCGCAGCGTTTTTTTACCTGCTTACCTGGCTATAAATCGAACGCAGGATCTGCAGGAAGTCGTCGTGGTCCCACCTCCACAGACGCGTCTTATAAGTGGAGTTTCTGTGTTAATTGCCGACTTCTTCATCTCAGCATAATCTCACAATGGCAGCATCGATCTTCTGCCAGATGATCTATCTGTCATTCGGGATTTGCGTTGTTAACTGTAAGTATTTATCAGGAACGTATCGTCGTTTGATTTCGTGTTACCTCGAGCTCCTCATGCAGCACAACAGACCAGGTTTATGACCACAATTGTGAACTAATATTATTCATATCTAACTCAATCGGAAGTGGTCGCAGTGTCTGATCTAAAGGGTCAGATAAGCTCGTTATTTAACGCTGTATGATGTGAGGTTTGGACGAACAATGGGATTTAATAGTATTTTAAAGAGTCACAGGGACCCTGACACCGGATATCAACTCACGGCAATTATGCATTTATACAAATAATCACACCAACAAGAACACACAACTCTAATCTGAAAAACGGAACAGGACAACCTGGAAATGTCAGGAGCGTGACAGGACAATTCAACTTCTGGACACGTTTTTTTCATCGTTTATCAAATATGATATAAATCTATATCTAGTTAAATAATAAATATTTTATTCTGCTCTTTATGGTTGACAATGTGTGTTTCTCATGATTTTATTATACAAAAACCACAAGTTTGAGTCCTAATCTGCATGATATATGTCAGATTAAAATCTATTGGTAGTACTTGCTAAGAAGAGCATTTTATTCCTTATGAGACTATTTAATCAGGGGAGTACAGCATGCCTGAAGAATCAGAAGACTGGTGGACTGTCCCTGTCCCTATTAGATGAGATGATCTGGAAAAGGACGTCTACTGTATTCTGTAAATCCCCGTCTTTGCCACTCTGTTCCACACATTGTGGGTCTTTTCAGGTCTGCCTGTCCCCGATGAGCACCTGAGCTGTACCGTGACGCTGCATGAGAACAATTCAGCCACCTTCACCCTCTCCTCTCCTCACTGTCACGGTTTCTGGATGGATGAAAACGTAAGTACGTCAGCCAGAGACTGAAAAGGGGAGGAGCCAGGCCCGGATAAGTCCCATAACTCTACGGAACTTACTAATAAGACTAACACAAGCGGCCGAGTGTCTCTCTTCGCTCTTTGGTTCAGCGTCCAATACCGGAACCTGGAGCACTGATGCTGGCAACCATTTATGGTGAAGAAGGGCGTGGTATCAAGAGGGGCGTGGCCTGCAGTCAGTGTGCAGGGACCTTGGGGAACCTCTTAAAAAGCTTCTTTTTAATATGACATGTTACTTTGAATTCCTCATGGTGTTGAAGTGAAGTGTGTTCTGTAATCTGGATCTTATATCCAGTAAAGGGGACAGTAAGAACTTAGCTGATGTTTCGTATATTCAAGTTCCAGCTACGTGGAGAAAGTGGGTCAGGTTTGGGCTGAAAAGAGCCACACCCTGCGTCCTAATAAGCGTGCGCTGATCTCTTCATGTTAACTTCCATTTTCTATTTTGTCTTTATCGTTTTTAAGAAAACCCGTTTCTTGGATGAGGACAGCTATGATGAAAAGAAGGTTGTACATTTCGACAGAAACTACGTGACTCTCCATACATGCCGAGATTATGTAATATTTACGGGAGACTGTAACCCTGGAAATCAGGTTTGTGGGTTTATTTCTGCTTTATGTGCAGCATAGAAGGTGGAATTGAATGTATTTTTAAAATTGAAAATCTATAACAGGTCCTGAAGACAGCAACGTGTTACAGTGAGTAGAATAATCATCATAATCACTCATATTTATTGTTCCTGATGGAACAAGTCTCCTGAATACAAGTCCCCTCTTATCCGTCTACTTTCTCCATTTGAATTTAATAGCCACATGTCCAACGCAAAAAACAGAAGAAGATGCTGCACCACAAAGTGAGCAGTTTATCAAGCTTTATATGTGTGTGTCTTTAAATGAGATTAAATGTGTTTTTAATTATCATTATTATTATGTGGGCCTTTTAGTAATGACTGGTTGTTAATTTTTTTCTTGTGTTGGCACCGTTTAAAGGTGCATAATCAGGAATAAAACTTCGTACTTAATTATGGGATGTGTGCAATTGCGTTTATAAGCGTTAGCACGTAGCAAAGCTACAAGCTCTTAAACGGAGTGAAATTCTCAGAGAAATACAATGAAATGTCAACTGAGCATTGGTAGCCTTTTAACCCCGCTGTTTAATGCAACCTAGCGGCTCATATACACATCCTATTATTATTGTAAAGTTATGTAATTCTGCATGTAATATTAGGAACGACAACATATAAATGACGTTGCATTCCTTAACTGTGGTTTTCCTCCACCTCCATTTTGAAGACTCCGCAGTAAATGCAGCTGGCAGTCATGGTGAAATCTTCCCTGCTCTCCTCATTACTGTCTTGTGTCTCCTTCTAAATTAACAGGTAAGTAAGGCACCAGCTAAACAAGGAGGGAGAACATTTCCACTTTCTCTGCATCTTTCTGCTTTTATTACATGGCGGCTTGACTACTTCAACTCTGTCTTTCTTGGTCTCCCACAGTCACTGTTCTCATGGCTTCAGCTGGTCCAGAATGCGCTTGCTGATCTGGTATTACCACAATACCACAACACATTACCACAGTTCCTGAGTCACTGCACTGGTTGCCGATTGGTTTTAGAATTCAGTTGAAAATTGTATTGATGGTTTTTAAGGCCCTAAATAGACAGGCCCCACCCTACATATCAGATCTTGTCCATTTTCAGCCAACTCCTAGATCCTTAACATCAAGCGGCAACGGCCTCGTCCACGTCCCTCGATCTCGCCTTAAGCAGAAAGGTGACAGAGCCTTCGCAATGGCTGCACCCCACCTGTGGCACCAGCTACAACTTGACATTAAATTTGCCCGTACAGCCTCCTCTTTTATATCCAGGCTTAAATCCCATCTGAACTCTTTAGCTTGCCCATAATCAGATGGTTGCTGGTTCGAATCCCGATCCGCCAAGGTGCCACCGAGGTGCCACTGAGCAAAGCACTGTCCCCACACACTGCTCCCCGGGCGCCTGTCATGACTGCCATCTGCTCACTAAGGGTGATGGTTAAAAGCAGAAGACACATTTCACTGTGTGCACCGTGTGCTGTCCGGCTGTGTTTCACAGTGACAGTTACTTCACTTTGACACTATCATGGATTTCTATGTTATTTTCTTCAGCCTCCCCATTTTTATTTATTTATATATTCATATTTGTTGGCTTCTACTTTCCATGTATTTTGCTTTGTTCTTTTTATGTATATGTATGTATGTCCTTATGTCTGTACAGCACTTTGGTGCAGTGGAACTGCTGTTAAAATGCTCTAGAAATAAAGTTGACTTGACTTCAGTATTTAGTCCTTAAAAGTAATTTCTATAAAAACGTCCCTGAACTTCTGTTCTTGTCATGGCCAGCACACAGACCAGCCGAGGAGATAGCGACCCGGAAGCTCCGAGTATAAAAGCCAGGTGACACCAAGGAGACGCTGCCCAGTCTTTATTCCCCAGAGATGCTGGCCAAACCGAACCTCGTGACCACGACCTTTGCCTGCCCTTGACCTTGAGTTTGCCCGTCCCCTTGCTGAGACTTCCTGCCACCCAACACATCCTCCTGTCCAGCCCTCTGCCCCACTCCCATTCCCACTCACCTCCAGCCTCTCCCTCACCAACCAAACACCGCCGGTCCTCCTCCCCAGCTCATCCAGTGTCCTCTCCCTGTACGCCGACTTGTTTCCCAGAACCATGTTAGCGCTGGTGGTCCCAACTGTCCAACCAAGCCCTGACCCCCTGGTGAGCACCAGGTCCTTCCCCTGCTCCGCCACCCGCTGTTTGCTTCCCATCACCATCTGCTGGAAGAAAACCAAACCCGGCCGACATCAGGGGCGAGCACTGGTAGACTCCGGGGCGGCCATTAACCTAATCAACATCGACCGGGGCCACTTTACTCCAGCTCCCAGTCACCCAATGTGATCCACCACGTGTGGTCATGGGGCTGGATGGCAGCCCGTTGGGCTCGGGTCAGGTATTCTTTCAAACCAAGCCCCTACTCATCTGCCTCGAGCCCAACCACATCGAAACTATAACCTTCTACCAAGACTCCCCATGACCCCATTGTGTTGGGTTACCCCTGGCTGACCGTCCAGGAGCCCCACATCAAATGGACCACGGGCACCGTCAAACAATGGGCCCACCATCAACCCCAACAGGCCATAGCCACAAGCTGCTCTAGCGCCAAACGGTGCGACTCGGTCACGCCCCTCAACCCATGCCTGACACCAGTTGTCACCAACATGCTTTTTGTTTCAGTCCTGATAAAAGCCCTGATTTGTCAGCCTGTTATAGAATCATGTGCATCAGTAATAAGAAATAAAGTGAAGCGACATGTTAGAAATAAGACACGACAGACTTAATCACTAATGTCGCTTCATTATAAGCGGCCATGATCTATAAATGATTTTTCGATCACGTCACAAATCACACTGCCAGGTTACAAGAATAAGAGCTGCAATCATCTGATCTGGTGAACAGCGAGACCCGATGAAGCTGCGACGAGGCGCGTCCGTCACTCGAACCTTCCTCCTGTTTATTCTCTCATCAACCCCGACAGGCCATAGCCACAAGCCGCTCTCGCGCCAAACGGTGCGACTCGGCCACGCCCCTCAACCCATGCCATGTTCCCTGCCCAAGCCCGCATCCCCGGTCCAGGTCGGCAGTAGCTACGTCCCCAAACCCAACCACGTCCATGTTCAAGTTAAGACCACACACTGTTAAACCCCCAGTGTCGCCGTGTCACCCACACACTGGCTTCCGTGACCTTATAAGGTACTCGGGGATTCACGCAGTAAACGCGTCATTTGCTTCCAGACCTTTAAAAAGCGCCCTGCTGCTCCCTCCATCCCTTCCCGAGATCGTCTCGTACAGCCACGCAAGTATTTCTCCACGCCAGTTTTTACTGTGTATTTTACATTCTTTTTAATGAAGTATTATATTCATGCAGCAGATTATTATATTAATGCAGCAGATTCCATTCTGCATTTTTATCTATATTTTATGTTTTAAGCGTAATAAGAAAAGCTGTTTTGTGTGTGTGTGTGTGTGTGTGTGTGTGTGTGTGTGTGTGTGTGTGTGTGTGTTGAGTGTAAAATTGCTGCTTTGTTTAACACCACAACTGCACAAAATATCACGCTTCCTCTTTAGTTGAAGTTTGCCATCACTACTTCTTTTATATTCATGTCTTTATTTACGAGTAAAGCTAATTTTTATTGGTATTTGTTACGGTTAAATGGTGTATTTTTTTACATTTACCGCCCTTGTCCAGAGCGGTTTTTACTTTTACTTTCTTTTCCTGCAGATGGGGACAGATGTGGCGGAATCGGCTCCTTCTGAAATCAGCCTGCAAGTCACGCTGTCAAATAAAAACGTGTTAAAACTCCGAGTGGTTTCATGTGTCGGAACGATCAAATAAGCGGTCTGACTGGTCACGCCGTCCAGCCGCTTACGTCACGACGCCGACGTGCTGCGGGTGTAAAGCTGGTGTAGTTACGCGCACTTTACCTTGTGGCGGCCGCGGGTCAACATGCCCTCATCTTCTCTAAAACGGTCAAGATGCGTGACGTGGGAGAATAAACAGGAGGAAGGTTCGAGTGACGGACGCGCCTCGTCGCAGCTTCATCGGGTCTCGCTGTTCACCAGATCAGATGATTTCAGCTCTTATTCTTGTAACCTGGCAGTGTGATTTGTGACGTGATCGACACATTTACATTTTACATTTACAGCATTAATCAGACGTCCTTATCCAGAGCGAGTTACAATCAGTAGTGACAGGGACAGTCCCCCCCTGGAGCAACTTAAGGTTAAGTGTCTTGCTCAGGGACACAATGGTAGTAAGTGGGATTTGAACTCGGGTCTTCTGGCGAGTGTCTTACCCACTAGGCTACTACCACCCCAAAACATCATCTATATGTAATGAAGCGCCATTAGTGATGAGGTCTGTCGTGTGTTATTTCTAACGTGTCGCTTCACTTTATTTCTCATTACTGATGCACATGATTCTATAACAAGCTGACAAATCAGGGCTTTTATCAGGACTGAAACAAAAAGCGTGTTGGTGACAACTGGTGTCAGGCGGCGACAAGCCGCTCGAGTAAAAGAATAAGAGCTGAACTCATGTGAACAGTTGAACAGTAAAACGTGTAAAAGTTGTAATAAGCGCGTCCGTCACTGGGATCTTCACCTTGTTTATTGTTTCGTGTCCCATTTTGACCATTTCAGAGGAGATCAGAGCGCGTTAGACCGCGACCGGCACCAGGGGGAGTGGGCGTGTCTACGCCACGTGCACGCGCAGTGGACGTCGTGACGTAGGCGGCGGGACGGCGGGTCGGTCAGGTCGTGGTTCGTGTTTATTGTCGTGCGGTCCAGAGCCGCTTTAAATGAACGAGTCTCCCGCCGTTTTATTCCATTTGATCGGACTCGTTTTCATCCGTCTCTAGAATATTTGTACCTGTGACCAATAAAACAAGTTGCAGTTGAACGACTTTGTCTGTGTTCCTTTTTGCAGTGGAGTTAAAAGAGCTCCCTGCTCCTTATTCTGGGAATGTTAGATAAGGAAACTTTCCTCAGCGCGTCACCAGAACAGTCAGAACTTCTCTGGTCTTCACACCTCGGATAAAATGTTCATAATTAAAGCTGCCCATGGTAGAATCTCTCTCTTTTTACACCTGGGCCTGTATAACCTGTTCTTTATTATTATTATTATTATTAAGTAATTTTCCATTATCAAGCTTTATCCAGATCAGCTACTGCAGGACCTTCTGCAGGGAACTACAGGGCCGTTGGAGATCAGCAATCAGGCACTTGAGGAAAGTTGAAATATAGAAATTAATAAATTACCCTCAAACTGATAATGGACGACATCTAGTAGAGTATCTGAAAATGCTGTTTGTGCACCGACCCGCCCCACCTTGTCTAGAACTGGCCCTGCTTCAGCATCAGGATTTTTTACTTGTGAGCTGTTCCCGTAAAAGGGTCAAATCAGTTTCTATTTCTAATAAGTGAACATCTTAACCACACTGGCCCAGAAAAACAAACCAATCACCTTTTCATCAAGATGTTGTTCTCACAGGTACAGATGAACATAACCGCAGCAGTAATTGTCAGACCGGCCCCTCTAGCACCAACAACCTTGCCACCGTAAATCCCCGGTCTTCCCCGCTCAGATGCTCACTTTGAACTTGCCTTCTTCATGCCTACATGCCTTAACATGGCATTGACTTGCTGTCGTGTGATTGGCTTATTATTAGTTATATGTGGAAACAAGAAATTGTACCGAATGAAGTGGCCGCTGAGTTTACTGTACTTGTGTATCTGTGATCTGACAATAAAAATGATTTTATTTCTGATTACTGTTACTGTTAACACTGTTAAGGCTTCTTCTCCAGAACTTGGCACTTTGACGCTATTACTTGATGAACAGCGCCGCCTGCTGGGCGTAAATCGCAGCGTTTTTTTACCTGCTTACCTGGCTATAAATCGAACGCAGGATCTGCAGGAAGTCGTCGTGGTCCCACCTCCACAGACGCGTCTTATAAGTGGAGTTTCTGTGTTAATTGCCGACTTCTTCATCTCAGCATAATCTCACAATGGCAGCATCGATCTTCTGGCAGATGATCTATCTGTCATTCGGGATTTGCGTTGTTAACTGTAAGTATTTATCAGGAACGTATCGTCGTTTGATTTCGTGTTACATCGAGCTCCTCATGCAGCACAACAGACCAGGTTTATGACCACTAATATTATTCATATCTAACTCAATCGGAAGTGGTCGCAGTGTCTGATCTAAAGGGTCAGATAAGCTCGTTATTTAACGCTGTATGATGTGAGGTTTGGACGAACAAGGGGATTTAATAGTAATTTAAAGAGTCACAGGGACCCTGACACCGGATATCAACTCACGGCAATTATGCATTTATACAAATAATCACACCAACAAGAACACACAACTCTAATCTGAAAAACGGAACAGGACAACCTGGAAATGTCAGGAGCTTGACAGGACAATTCGACTTCTGGACACGTTTTTTTCATCGTTTATTAAATATGATATAAATCTATATCTAGTTAAATAATAAATCTTTTATTCTGCTGTTTATGGTTGACAATGTGTGTTTCTCATGATTTTATTATACAATAATACAATTATTATATATCTGAAACAAAAACCACAAGTTTGAGTCCTAATCTGCATGATATATGTCAGATTAAAATCTATTGGTAGTGCTTGCTAAGAAGAGCATTTTATTCCTTATGAGACTATTTAATAAGGGGAGTACAGCATGGCTGAAGAATCAGAAGACTGGTGGACTGTCCCTGTCCCTATTAGATGAGATGATCTGGAAAAGAACGTCTACTGTATTCTGTAAATCCCCGTCTTTGCCACTCTGTTCCACACATTGTGGGTCTTTTCAGGTCTGCCTGTCCCCGATGAGCACCTGAGCTGTAACGTGACGCTTCATGAGAACAACTCAGCCACCTTCACCCTCTCCTCTCCTCACTGTCACGGTTTCTGGATGGATGAAAACGTAAGTACGTCAAAGAGACTGAAAAGGGGAGGAGCCAGGCATGGATAAGTCCCATAACTTGAATTTTTCATAAATGTTGACAAAGTGCATGACCTTCACCTGAAAACAGCTACTCACACCTACGCACTCTACGGAACTTACTAATAAGACTAACACAAGCGGCCGAGTGTCTCTCTTCGCTCTTTGGTTCAGCGTCCAATCAGGTTTGGGCTGAAAAGAGCCACACCCTGCGTCCTAATAAGCGTGAGCTGATCTTTTCATGTTAACTTCCATTTTCTATTTTGTCTTTATCGTTTTTAAGAAAACCCGTTTCTTGGATGAGGACAGCTATGATGAAAAGAAGGTTGTACATTTCGACAGAAACTACGTGACTCTCCATACATGCCGAGATTATGTAATATTTACGGGAGACTGTAACCCTGGAAATCAGGTTTGTGGGTTTATTTCTGCTTTATGTGCAGCATAGAAGGTGGAATTGAATGTATTTTTAAAATTGAAAATCTATAACAGGTCCTGAAGACAACAACGTGTTACAGTGAGTAGAATAATCATCATAATCACTCATATTTATTGTTCCTGATGGAACAAGTCCCCTGAATACAAGTCCCCTCTTATCCGTCTACTTTCTCCATTTGAATTTAATAGCCACATGTCCATCGCGAAAAACAGAAGAAGATGCTGCACCACAATGTGAGCAGTTTATTAAGCTTTATATGTGTGTGTCTTTAAATGAGATTAAATGTGTTTTTAATTATCATTATTATTATGTGGGCCTTTAAGTAATGACTGGTTGCTATTTTTTTCTTGTGCTGGCACCGTTTAAAGGTGCATAATCAGGAATAAAACTTCGTACTTAATTATGGGATGTGTGCAATTGCGTTTATAAGCGTTCAGAGTTCACGTAGCAAAGCTACAAGCTCTTAAACGGAGTGAAATTCTCAGAGAAATACAATGAAATGTCAACTGAGCATTGGTAGCCTTTTAACCCCGCTGTTTAATGCAACCTAGCGGCTCATATACACATCCTATTATTATTGTAAAGTTATGTAATTCTGCATGTAATATTAGGAACGACAACATATAAATGACGTTGCATTCCTTAACTGTGGTTTTCCTCCACCTCCATTTTGAAGACTCCGCAGTAAATGCAGCTGGCAGTCATGGTGAAATCTTCCCTGCTCTCCTCATTACTGTCTTGTGTCTCCTTCTAAATTAACAGGTAAGTAAGGCACCAGCTAAACAAGGAGGGAGAACATGTCCTCTTTCTCTGCATCTTTCTGCTTTTATTACATGGCGGCTTGTCTACTACAACTCTGTCTTTCTTGGTCTCCCACAGTCACTGTTCTCATGGCTTCAGCTGGTCCAGAATGCGCTTGCTGATCTGGTATTACCACAATACCACAACACATTACCACAGTTCCTGAGTCACTGCACTGGTTGCCGATTGGTTTTAGAATTCAGTTGAAAATTGTATTGATGGTTTTTAAGGCCCTAAATAGACAGGCCCCACCCTACATATCAGATCTTGTCCATTTTCAGCCAACTCCTAGATCCTTAACATCAAGCGGCAACGGCCTCGTCCACGTCCCTCGATCTCGCCTTAAGCAGAAAGGTGACAGAGCCTTCGCAATGGCTGCACCCCGCCTGTGGCACCAGCTACAACTTGACATTAAATTTGCCCGTACAGCCTCCTCTTTTATATCCAGGCTTAAATCCCATCTGAACTCTTTAGCTTGCCCATAATCAGATGGTTGCTGGTTCGAATCCCGATCCGCCAAGGTGCCACTGAGGTGCCACTGAGCAAAGCACTGTCCCCACACACTGCTCCCCGGGCGCCTGTCATGACTGCCATCTGCTCACTAAGGGTGATGGTTAAAAGCAGAAGACACATTTCACTGTGTGCACCGTGTGCTGTCCGGCTGTGTTTCACAGTGACAGTTACTTCACTTTGACACTATCATGGATTTCTATGTTATTTTCTTCAGCCTCCCCATTTTTATTTATTTATATATTCATATTTGTTGGCTTCTACTTTCCATGTATTTTGCTTTGTTCTTTTTATGTATATGTATGTATGTCCTTATGTCTGTACAGCACTTTGGTGCAGTGGAACTGCTGTTAAAATGCTCTAGAAATAAAGTTGACTTGACTTCAGTATTTAGTCCTTAAAAGTAATTTCTATAAAAACGTCCCTGAACTTCTGTTCTTGTCATGGCCAGCACACAGACCAGCCGAGGAGATAGCGACCCGGAAGCTCCGAGTATAAAAGCCAGGTGACACCAAGGAGACGCTGCCCAGTCTTTATTCCCCAGAGATGCTGGCCAAACCGAACCTCGTGACCACGACCTTTGCCTGCCCTTGACCTTGAGTTTGCCCGTCCCCATGCTGAGACTTCCTGCCACCCAACACATCCTCCTGTCCAGCCCTCTGCCCCACTCCCATTCCCACTCACCTCCAGCCTCTCCCTCACCAACCAAACACCGCCGGTCCTCCTCCCCAGCTCATCCAGTGTCCTCTCCCTGTACGGCGACTTGTTTCCCAGAACCATGTTAGCGCTGGTGGTCCCAACTGTCCAACCAAGCCCTGACCCCCTGATGAGCACCAGGTCCTTCCCCTGCTCCGCCACCCGCTGTTTGCTTCCCATCACCATCTGCTGGAAGAAAACCAAACCCGGCCGACATCAGGGGCGAGCACTGGTAGACTCCGGGGCGGCCATTAACCTAATCAACATTGACCGGGCCACTTTACTCCAGCTCCCAGTCACCCAATGTGATCCACCACGTGTGGTCATGGGGCTGGATGGCAGCCCGTTGGGCTCGGGTCAGGTATTCTTTCAAACCAAGCCCCTACTCATCTGCCTCGAGCCCAACCACATCGAAACTATAACCTTCTACCAAGACTCCCCATGACCCCATTGTGTTGGGATACCCCTGGCTGAACGTCCAGGAGCCCCACATCAAATGGACCACGGGCACCGTCAAACAATGGGCCCACCATCAACCCCGGCAGGCCATAGCCACAAGCAGCTCTAGCGCCAAACGGTGCGACTCGGTCACGCCCCTCAACCCATGCCTGACACCAGTTGTCACCAACATGCTTTTTGTTTCAGTCCTGATAAAAGCCCTGATTTGTCAGCTTGTTATAGAATCATGTGCATCAGTAATAAGAAATAAAGTGAAGCGACATGTTAGAAATAAGACACGACAGACTTAATCACTAATGTCGCTTCATTATAAGCGGCCATGATCTATAAATGATTTTTCGATCACGTCACAAATCACACTGCCAGGTTACAAGAATAAGAGCTGCAATCATCTGATCTGGTGAACAGCGAGACCCGATGAAGCTGCGACGAGGCGCGTCCGTCACTCGAACCTTCCTCCTGTTTATTCTCTTATCAACCCCGACAGGCCATAGCCACAAGCCGCTCTCGCGCCAAACGGTGCGACTCGGCCACGCCCCTCAACCCATGCCATGTTCCCTGCCCAAGCCCGCATCCCCGGTCCAGGTCGGCAGTAGCTACGTCCCCAAACCCAACCACGTCCATGTTCAAGTTAAGACCACACACTGTTAAACCCCCAGTGTCGCCGTGTCACCCACACACTGGCTTCCGTGACCTTATAAGGTACTCGGGGATTCACGCAGTAAACGCGTCATTTGCTTTCAGACCTTTAAAAAGCGCCCTGCTGCTCCCTCCATCCCTTCCCGAGATCGTCTCGTACAGCCACGCAAGTATTTCTCCACGCCAGCTTTTACTGTGTATTTTACATTCTTTTTATTGAAGTATTATATTCATGTTTTATTAAACTTATTATTATTATCTTTTTTATGTTTTAAGCTAAATAAATAAAGCTGTTTTGTGTTTGTGTGTGTGTGTGTGTGTGTGTGTTGAGTGTAAAATTGCTGCTTTGTTTAACACCAAAACTGCACAAAATATCACGCTTCCTCTTTAGTTGAAGTTTGCCATCACTACTTCTTTTATATTCATGTCTTTATTTACGAGTAAAGCTAATTTTTATTGGTATTTGTTACGGGTAAATGGTGTATATTTTTACATTTACCGCCCTTGTCCAGAGCGGTTTTTACTTTTACTTTCTTTTCCTGCAGATGGGGACAGATGTGGCGGAATCGGCTCCTTCTGAAATCAGCCTGCAAGTCACGCTGTCAAATAAAAACGTGTTAAAACTCCGAGTGGTTTCATGTGTCGGAACGATCAAATAAGCGGTCTGACTGGTCACGCCGTCCAGCCGCTTACGTCACGACGCCGACGTGCTGCGGGTGTAAAGCTGGTGTAGTTACGCGCACTTTACCTTGTGGCGGCCGCGGGTCAACATGCCCTCATCTTCTCTAAAACGGTCAAGATGCGTGACGTGGGAGAATAAACAGGAGGAAGGTTCGAGTGACGGACGCGCCTCGTCGCAGCTTCATCGGGTCTCGCTGTTCACCAGATCAGATGATTTCAGCTCTTATTCTTGTAACCTGGCAGTGTGATTTGTGACGTGATCGACACATTTACATTTTACATTTACAGCATTAATCAGACGTCCTTATCCAGAGCGACTTACAATCAGTAGTGACCGGGACAGTCCCCCCCTGGAGCAACTTAAGGTTAAGTGTCTTGCTCAGGGACACAATGGTAGTAAGTGGGATTTGAACCCGGGTCTTCTGGCGAGTGTCTTACCCACTAGGCTACTACCACCCCAAAACATCATCTATATGTAATGAAGCGACATTAGTGATGAGGTCTGTCGTGTCTTATTTCTACATGTCGCTTCACTTTATTTCTTATTACTGATGCACATGATTCTATAACAAGCTGACAAATCAGGGCTTTTATCAGGACTGAAACAAAAAGCATGTTGGTGACAACTGGTGTCAGGCGGCGACAAGCCGCTCGAGTAAAAGAATAAGAGCTGAACTCATGTGAACAGTTGAACAGTAAAACGTGTAAAAGTTGTAATAAGCGCGTCCGTCACTGGGATCTTCACCTTGTTTATTGTTTCGTGTCCCATTTTGACCATTTCAGAGGAGATCAGAGCGCGTTAGACCGCGACCGGCACCAGGGGGAGTGGGCGTGTCTACGCCACGTGCACGCGCAGTGGACGTCGTGACGTAGGCGGCGGGACGGCGGGTCGGTCAGGTCGTGGTTCGTGTTTATTGTCTTTAAATGAACGAGTCTCCCGCCGTTTTATTCCATTTGATCGGAGTCGTTTTCATCCGTCTCTGGAATATTTGTACCTGTGACCAATAAAACAAGTTGCAGTTGAACGACTTTGTCTGTGTTCCTTTTTGCAGTGGAGTTAAAAGAGCTCCCTGCTCCTTATTCTGGGAATGTTAGATAAGGAAACTTTCCTCAGCGCGTCACCAGAACAGTCAGAACTTCTCTGGTCTTCACACCTCGGATACCTGCTGCTGAAATAAAACAAAAAGTTTGAATAAAGAGTCAAATACTTTCGACGACGAACAATAATTACAAACTGTTTTGGCGCTTCAGAAACAAGTAGAAACAAGTTGCAGTTGAACGTCTTTGTCTGTTTTCCGCGCTTCAGTAAAGGGGAAATTATTTCGGGGTAATATATGTAAAAGAAAAAAAACTTCATGTGAAAATATTTCAGAAAAAGTCATCTGTTTACAACTAAAACCATCCATTTTGGCCTAAATATACAAGTGCTAAAACAGTTAGTGATTTTCTTTATGTTTCAATGACTCTCCGGGGAAGAATCGATTTTATTTGTTTACACCTTTTTCTTTCTATATCTAACTGGTTTTTAATTGTTATTAAGTCATTGCTCCCTTTTCAAGTTCAAATCTAGCTCTGCTTCTGCACAGGACAGCAGTCGGGCACATGAGGAAAGTTGAAATATATAAATTAATAAATTACCCTCAAACTGATAATGGACAAGATTTAGTAGAGTATCTGAAAATGCTGTGTTTGTGCACAGACCCCCCCCACCCTGTCTAGAACCGGCCCTGCTTCAGCATCTGGCTCAGACCAGCCGACTGTGGTTAAATTTATTGTGAGCGTGAAGATGTGTGTGTCTTAGTGGTTTTGTTTTGTTTTTTTTTTACTTGTGAGCTGTCAAATCAGTTTCTGTTTCTCATGAAGTGAACATCTTAACCACACTGGCATGGAAATCCCCTGTCTTCCCCGCTCAGATGCTCACTTTGAACTTGCCTTCATCATGTGTTCATGCCGGTAATTGTACCGAATGAAGTGGCCGCTGAGTTTACTGTACTTGTGTATCTTTTATTTGACAATAAAAATAATTTTATTTCTGATTGAACAGTGTTACATAGACTGCAGAGGTACATGAACTGCTCAAAGCTTGAAACTCCTGTAGTATATTTTTAAAGCACATTTTATGTTCATTGCTTATTGCAATAAACAATTGTCTACAATAGTTTTCTGTTGCTTGAATTTATTGATCGAACCTTCAGCAAATCCTCCACCATAGTCCGCCTTCAGGAAGGGTGTCCCTAACAGCAGCAAGGGCCAAAATGTCTCAAGCCATTAAAGCAGTAAAAGCGTAGACATGGGCAGACATTTCACAGCCACTTTCAGCACAGCGGTGACACGTGGCGCGTGTGGCAGGGCATCCAGGCCGTCACAAACTACAGGACTAAAACCTCTGCCTGTGACAGTGACCCCTCCCATGAATCGACACACAGAACGACGTGACTGTGAGAAAGTCCAACCTGCTTCGCAGATTTAACTCGCAAAAGGCTGGGACCCTTCCTTAACCGCTAGGCCACCACTGTACCGAATAAATGTTATTCTTGCACTGCCTGTGTCCCCTGTTGGCACTTTATGTCTCCCAGTTTGTCTGTGTCACACACGTGCACTTTGTCAGACAGTAACTCTGTTTAATTGTTCAAATTTTACATGTAGCACCAGGTTCCAGAGAAACTTTATTTCATTTCACATACTGCCTAATACGTATGTAGCTGAAATGACATTAAAGCCTCCTTTGTCTTATTCAGGGTGTTAGTAGCCTAGTGGGTAACACACTCGACTACAAACCAGAAGACCCAGGTTCAAATCCCGCTTACTACCATTGTGTCCCTGAGCAAGACACTTAACCCTGAGTTGCTCCAGGGGGGGACTGTCCCTGTAACTACTGATTGTAAGTCACTCTGGATAAGGGCGTCTGATAAATGTTGTAAATGTAAATGTAAAACAGCATTTATCAGACGCCCTTATCCAGAGCGACTTACAATCAGTATTTACAGGGACAGTCTCCCTGGAGCAATTTAGGGTTAAGTGTCTTGCTCAGGGACACAATGGTAGTAAGTGGGATTCGAACCCGGGTCTCCTGGTTCATAGGCGAGTGCGTTACCCACTAGGCTACTACCACCCTACTACCACCCTTATTGAGTGTCACGTGGTCCTCTACCAGCATAAACATGGTCCAATAACAGGGATTAATTACTATTAATTACAATATTTAGATCATTACACAAAAAAGAGCACATCACAACAGCATCATCGATCGCTAATCGACTGATTCTCCTTTTGTTAAACCCCCAGTGTCGCCGTGTCACCCACACACTGGCTTCCGTGACCTTATAAGGTACTCGGGGATTCACGCAGTAAACGCGTCATTTGCTTCCAGACCTTTAAAAAGCGCCCTGCTGCTCCCTCCATCCCTTCCCGAGATCGTCTCGTACAGCCACGCAAGTATTTCTCCACGCCAGCTTTTACTGTGTATTTTACATTCTTTTTAATGAAGTATTATATTCATGTTTTATTGATATATATAAATTTTTTAAAACGCAGCATATTCCATTTTGCACGTTTACCTTCATTTCTATGTTTTAAGCACAGTGTGTCTTTATTTACTAGAAAACTATTTTATTGTTATCTGTTGCAGGTTAAATTGTGTGTTTTTTTTTTTTTTTACATTTACTGCATTTGGCAGACGCCCTTATCCAACGTGCTTTCAGGTTTTTACTTTTACTTTCTTTTCCTGCAGATGGGGACAGATGTGGCGGAATCAGCCTGCAAGTCACGCTGTCAACACGCGTGACCGCGTCCGTGCGCCCGCTTTGTATGGCGAGCCGTCCGGGCAAATAAACCCCACGTTCACAACGCGGGTTTAAAGTTAACAAGGATGTTAATGTTGCAAGTAAACGCCGTTCAAACATCCACCGAAAATAGGGTCCGTGTGTAAAAGCCGAAAAACCTGCATTCTGAACACGCCCTCAATGGCGTTTTTTTTTACCAGGTTGCTTGTTACTCAGGATGGCCGTTTAGGAAATATTTCAGACTTTTGGTGAAACACACACACATAAATATATATGTATGTGTGTGTGTGTGTGTGTGTGTGTGTGTATATTCATAATGCTCACACAGATACAGGTGAAAAGGATGCACACACATACATATGAAATGCTCAGACAGATAGAGGTTACTCTTATGTAACAAACAAAAGGCTTCAGCATTAAACGGTGTGTTAAATGGCCATATCGCATTAGTGAAGCTTTTCACACGTTTGTGTGAGTGAAAACTTTTCAGTATATCCGCAAGGCGGTTCTATGGATTCTTGTGTGGCGACCCGATGGAAATAGGTCTTTCTTGTAGCTCTTTTGGTAGCAGCCTGGTCAGCTTTACTGCTGGGGTGACAGGGGTGCCCCACATTCCTAAGGCACCACTTGGTTTAGCAATCCTGTGTAAATGGAGGCTCTCTTCCTGTGATCTTCTCAATAACCTCTGCTGACCTTTGCGGCTGCAGGTGGTGCTGATATGGTAAACTGTACCAGTGAGAACAACAAACGTACCAGGAATTACAACACTTTGATGACTTGGTAGGCTCACATGTATACATTCCCACGAAACAAATGAGACACGCACACCTTCACGCTCCAGACTGCTTTTCCACTGCCATGTAGTCCCCTATAGAGTGGCCTGTGTAGTAGCAGATATAGATTAACTTGAATGGAACAATTACTTAATAATAAAAATAGGTTAGATGTAGAAATAAAAAGACCCAGACGCAAACAGATACAGATTCTGCCACAGACAGTGGCTGTAATTTACATTTACATGTTACTGTCAATGAAGTAATCGGTTCTGGTTTACTAGGACTCAAAACCATGAATACAATTATTTTATTTATCTCGGTTGTAGTAAGTCAGCCTATAAGAAACTTAAAACTTAGTCTCCAAAAGTTAGTATTCTCCAAAGAGGAAGGTCTTAAACCTCCTTTTGAATAAACTCAGAGACTGTGTTGTTCTGACCTTGAGGGAAAGAAGTACTGAAGAAGTACAGGAGGGTTGGAGAATGCAAGGTATAATATTTTGAATCTTTCTTGACGTGTGGGGTGGTGTGAGAGAATTTGGGAAGGTTGAAAATCAGTTTTGCTGCTGCATCCTGTATTAGTTGTATAGGCCGGATGGCATTCAGAGGTAGACCTGCTAGAAGGGATTTACAGGAATCCAGTCGTGAGATTACTAGGGACTGAACAAGTATCTGGGTAGCCTGTGTTGATAGAAAAGGCTGGGTCCTTCTGATATTGCAGAGAAGGAGTCTACATGAGCAGGATGTGAGAGATGTGTGAATTGTTCAGGTAGATAGCAAGATCCTGATGAGATGACGAATCTCCTGGAATGAATATTTGTTTGGTTTTGGTGGGACTGAGTTTTAGATAATGAGCTGCCATATAAGATGAAATGTCAAGTAGACATGCAAAGATTTTGGAAGCGGCATGTACGTCTGAGGGAGGAAAAGAGAACTCGAGTTGTGTGTCATCGGCATAGCAGAGGCAGGATAACGCATATGAGGACTTTACCTCACCAAGTGATGTGGATCCTTTCCAAATCACTTGGTTAGATCACTCATCAAGGTAAGAAGCAAACCATTAGTGGTTGTATTTAGCAATTTTATTAAATAAAAAGGATGGGTTTAATTATGAACAAATTAGTCATCAGGATTAATTTCACCACAATTACATTTACTTTTTTTTTATGTTCGCACCTTTACTGGAGTGCCAAAACCATTAATGCAAAGGTGCAGTTACACACGACTAAAAAAAAAGACATAACATATCAAAACACAACAAGAAGACAGTAAGAACACAATACTTAGCAGGAGACTGGCTCAACCAGTTTGTCTCACTGTGGTTGGCAGTGGTTGGTCTAGTGTGTAAGGAAACAGAAACCATAAGGTTGCCAGTTCAAATCCTGAACCGCTAAAAAGTTTCACACACTGCTTTCAGTTCCTCTTATCATCTTGTATTTTCACACAAAGTGGCAGGGGTTTTCCATAGATCCGCCCCGTTGTTGGCGCCGCAGTCACTTTTGCTTTCACCCTCTAGCCATGCTGCAGTCCCAGCCCTTCATGACTCTCTGAGATCATGTTTTATCGGATTTTCCTTCCCCTGAGCACATTTCTTCACCAAGATCTTTTTGGGTCATTTCTATAATTTTAACTTTTAAAAAAGAACATTCCCCTGATCTATGGAAAGTTTCCTGAACCAGAAGTCAGGTGTTTGAGACAGGTAATACACCATTTTGTTACTCTGTTTTCTTTTGAGGGTTTCTTTAGTTTATCTACATGTGCCTAACTAGCGCAATTTCTCTTTATTTTATATAGTGTGTTTGATATCATTTTAAAATAAGACACCATTGCTCTTTTTTCCTTAAACTTTCTTATTATTTCTCATTTTTCTTCAGTGGTGGACAAAGTACACAAACTTGAGTAGAGGTACCCAAAGTAAAATACAACTCAAGTAAAAGTCCACCCTTTAAACATAGCAAATACATTTGTACTTTTACATCAAATGTACTTAAAAGTCAAGAGTAAAAGTATGGTGATACCATACATTTTAATTGAATGTCATTAATTTGACTGACACTGATATTTGATTGGACTCAGCAGCTATGAAACCCACCCATTGGGGACACACATAATAGTTTTTCTTGGTGCCAGTCCCAAGCACAGGTAAATAGGGAGGTTTGCCCTCGGGAAGGGCATATGGCATAAAACTTTTGCCGGGTCAAATTTGTGGACAGCCAGATGGGCTGGTCCGCTGTGGTGACCCCTAATCGGGACAGCTGAAGGAGAAAAGGTACGGGGCTGTGAAATTTAACAGAACAGATAAAGTTTCAAGTTACAACTTTAAATAAGAATATGAATTTAAGCAAAGGTTTACCAATTAGTTTTCCTGTGCCTAAAAGTAAATCAAATGTATTATTACAAGAACTGGTGTTTCTTCATTCAGAAGAAATACATAGGTCACAGCTGTATATACCCACATGTTTCTATATTTTAGTCATGGTTGCGTGAAGTCAGGAACTTCACGCAAGTTTTTTAATTTTGACCGTATTTATCGACTCACATATTAAAAGAAACAACAGCTTTAATATTTTATACTAGAGGGCCATTCAATTAAAAAGTCTCAAAAATGTAAATACAGAGAGGTACGTGAGTACAGGAACTAGTTGCATGTCCAAAAAGGTTGAATCTGACTGGAGAATCTGTGGCTGACTGTTTCATTTGTTTTAACTTCATTTTCCTACAGATGGAAATCAGAAGAGGTCATGGATACCAGTGAAATAAAATAGAACAAAACAATACATTCTTGCATCATTTTATAAGAAAACTCACTTGTTTAATGTGGCTGAAAAAAATAAAAAATGTGTGCAGACTAGAAAGTTTACTATACAGTGAATGGATGCACATTTTGATAGGCTTTTTCTTTTAACATGCTCAGCTTTCACTGAAAATGTTCAAAAGTGCCAATGATAGCAGCCACAAGAAGAAAAAAATGCTGGTAATCAGTGTTGCCAGATCTTAAAAGTATCATGCCAGCAATTTAAAATGACTGTACACACACAATTTACATTGTGATAGGAAGCTTTACTGTTAGTGCTAGCTACAGGCTTTAACCACTGAGGTCTACCTCCCCTTCATTTCTGTAAGTCTGATGGTGATATTGGTGATGTATGCTTACTTCCATAACTGCAACTCTATCATGCAAATCCTTGCTTAATCCACTCATCATTGTTTACCATGTGTTACATTGTGCATTGATTGGCTGTAAAGGTACTTTAGACGCATAACAAGCCAAGTATGTCCAGATGAAAACTGAGATCTGTACCTTGTCATGCTAACTTAAAACGAAGAAGTAAAATTTTCTTTGGAATAAGTAGTACAAAGATAGGAGGTACTGAAGGGTGATCATGCCTTACATTTGGTGCTACCAATTCCTACAGGTGCTACCAATTCCAACTTTTCTTGATTTTGTTAGTGTTGTAGTAGTGTTGGATCCCACAGTGAGCATTTTTTGAACAGGATTGTACTGCAGAGTGTAGTGTGTGTCTTCAGAAACCTGTAGTCTTTCCACAGCAAAGTCACTTACAGAAAAAAAAAAATGAAAAGCATTCGGAAAATGGGGGAAACTCTGAGAGCAAGAGGTCTGGCAGATATAAACCCACAACAGCACCAGAAGAAAAGTTTATGAGAGTCTACACCTTAGGTTGGCTTACAGAGCAGATTAAAGGAGGTCATGATAAACAAGTTTCAGTTTAATGTTGATGTCACAGCTGCCACTCCAACCCCAGGCCATTCAGGGGGGACTCATGGGGAGACACCAACCTGTGGAGGGACAGAAAGCTCTATAAACATCAAGTGGCTCCACTACCAATCTGCAAGCTCATTGTGTGTTAAGTCCCAGTGCACTCAGCGTTGCCAACTTGACGCCTGGATTCCCCGCCAGCTCTGTCCCTTGTGTCAGCTGTTCACTGTTGCCGACCAAGTGCTTCCTGATGCCCCGACTGCCTGTCCCTGCAGCCCACACAGTCCTTCACCTGTGCCATCTGTTTCGTTCTCAGACAGTCGAGTTGCAGCAAGAAAGCCATTGTTAAAATGTCAGAATAAGAAATGAAACACCACCATTGGCCAACTGAAGGCTGGAGGAAAGTGTTATGGACTAGTCTTTGGTTCATCACGCAGGATTTTTGTACTCCATTAAGTAGGCAAAACATCAACAGGCAAACATGGCGGATGATGTGTGATTGTCTGGGGCTGTGATGGTCTGGGACTACCACAGCATTCAGCAGCGGGCACGCAGTACCCATAATATAATGACTCAAAACATAAATCCAAATGCAGAAATTCCTTATAAAAGAAGATGCTAAGCTTGAAAACATGGACTGATCACTACGGTTTAAGCAACTGGATTGGTATGAACAGGACAGGACAAATTAACCTACAAGTGGCACACATTTATTGGACCTTCTGTGAGTTTCCATTCTAGAAAGAATGCCACATGGCTGTTTCGCTGTTATATCTGTCAAAGATTTGACTCCTGTCATGGAACAGAAGGTCGGTGCAGGCAGAAAGGAAGGATGCAAATGCACGACTTGACAGAAAACACAGAAAACATGGAGAAACAGGGAGAAACATGACTTGACAAGGACTAAACACAATGTCAATGTGCGAGTTCAGGGACGCACTTGCAGACATGCTTTGAGCGAGGGAACAAGTCGTTGTACGGGGAGAGGACACTGGACGATCTGGGGAGGAGGACCAGAGGAAGGCAGAGGGTGTGTGGGAACGGGCGTGGAGCAGTGGACATGCCGCAGCGCTGCGGGGAGGGAGCTCTGGCTCCGTGGGGAGCAACGGGGAAGGAGGTGAGGGGATGAGTCTGGGGTGGGCCGGGGTAGACGAGGCCAGGAAGAAGACTGGTTTGAGGACGGTTCGGGAGTGTGGCCTGGACGGGAGGATGTCTTGGGTGGCAGGAAGGTGGGGTAACATTGAATATCGTCTTAGCAAAAGCAGCAGGCATACAAGGTCAAGGACTAGCAAAGGTCGTGGTCACAAGGTACAATCAGTCAGGCGTAGATAAAGAAGGCTAGCGTCTCTGGGAAATAAATTCAACAAAGAGCTTCTCACTTCCTCTGGTGGGTCTGAGGTGGTATGTTGGCCATGACACAGAAGTAAATATATACTATAATAGTTAGTCAGGGGTGAATTTAAGGACTCCATGGAATCCCGGCCGGCACGTGGACTGGGGTCTTAACCATGACAATATCCTATCAGTCAACAAGATTTCCTGCTCAAAGTTATATTTTATTATATATAAGGTTACAGAGCTGATATTGGGAGCTTCTCAGGCTGGAATGTGCTTCAAGACCATCACCAAGCAGCTGGGTGAGAAAGTGCTATCAGTTGGTGTGATTATTCTGCAAATGGAAAAACAATTAAAATAACTGCCATAATAATTCCCTCTGTCTGTAGTTCCATGCAAGATCTCACCTCGTGGAGTTTCAATGATAATCAAAATGGTGTGGAACCACAGAACTACTCAGGAGGAACTTGTCAAAGTGTGTGAAAAGCATAAAAGTGATCCAAACAGAAGTTGTGATCCAAAACGGACACTAGGCTGTTATAGATAAATTTCCAGTTTAATTTCTTAAATGGCAACAGAGATTGATTTTTTAAAAAGATTATTAAGAAATATTTCAGATTGTTTGATGATCACATTCATTATAGGTCCCAGGATCAGAACCACAGTTACAAATACAGCCCCTGTATAATAAAGGAAGCAGAGAGACAATCAGACCATGCTGTTGCTTTGCTTCTCCCCCAGTCACCTCTGTTTATTTCACAATCATAATCATTCACATATTAATACACATCTTCCATCACCATTTCAGTTCAAATGTCCATTGGGTTCATTTTCAACTAACATTTCTGTTAGTAAATTACATTCCCCTTTTAGCTTTATTCCACAGTATACACTGGTTTACTAACCATAACATTATTATAAATGAAAAGTGTGTATTCTACATATCTTTTCCCTTTTTTAAAAATTACAACAAACATACATTGCTCAAAAACATGAAGGGTTTCTACTTTCTGGCTGATGTTTTGGTCACATTTGAATGCTGGTATGTAAGCCCAAGCCCCTCGGTGTGCCTGGTTCCTGCTGCTGGACTGAAGTCTCACACATTTCATTCATAAATGAACATTTGGTGTTCGCCCAGGGCAGCAAACAGGCGAGCACCGAACCTGTCTGTACAACAAAACATAAATAAATAAACAATACATATATAATAATACTTATAACAACAATATTATTTTTGTATTACTTTTGTTGACTTTTTATACAGGTTTTTACCAATTCAATGTGTTGAACATGTTGAATCACTCTATAATGCCTCTGTTGCCCTCTTGCGTTAGCATTAGGGATTAAAAAACCCTGTGGCTTTTGTAAAAATTTGCAATGAAATATTTAGATACCGTTAAAGCGTATGTTAAGCATAATTCAGCTGGCCAATAGCAAAATTGGTATACCTCTAATATTCATCATTTTCATAATGCATAATTGAAAAACAGACACTACAAAATAAAGAGTCTGTCATGAAGACTTCATGGCTTGGCATGGAAACATGACACAAGGTTTTTACAGTTTTTTTGGATTGCTTAAGCACGATTTTCAAAACAGGGCCCGTGTTTTCAAAGCTGTACACACAATTAGCACAACCACACACCCAATTAGCAAAACACTACAGATCATTTGCATAATTAAACACTCTCGTAAAAAGAAAAAACTATACACCTATGTTTAAAAACAACACTATTTTTACCATAGAAAAAACACATTTCACATTTACCATACTCTGTTTGCACGGGTTACACTCTGCTGGGATAAGTCTAAAACACTTTTAGCACTTGTTCTTCCCTATGATTAGAGGAGGCTACCATCAACAAAGTACAAATATGAAGTAAATCCACCAAACACTACACAAGACCGATGTTGCACACTGAAGGAACTCATTTATTTCTCAACATGCCCAAAATGTTGACATGGAGATTCATACATAAATGTATAGTTTTTACAAGAGTGTTTAATTATGCAAAGGATGTAGTGATTTGCTAATTGGGTGTGTGGTTGTGCTAATTGTGTGTACTGCTTTGAAAACACGGGCCCTGTTTTGAAAATCGTGCTTAAGCAATCCAAAAAAACTGTAACCAGAAGTAGAATCCAGCTATAAAGATCAATCTTGACAAGAACATCAGCTCATCAAAAACATCGAAGTTCTCCCAAATCTCAATAAAAATTGACCAGGCACATGAATTAGCCACCAGAGGGCCCTAGTTACAAACTTTTCAGTTGTCACAGTAATCACAAAACTGCTACTCAAAGAAAAATGTCTATAAATATATTTAATGTTCTGTTACAGCACTTTTTATATTTTCTAAAACAGGTTGTTCAGTTTATATCTCAAACCCAAAGTTTATTTACATAGTTACATAGACCATTGATGACATTCAGCATTTACATGAATGGCATGGACGTGGGGGGGGGTATTGTATAGGTATTTCATGGGTGAAGCTTAGAGCTCACATTCTCCTACAACCATAAACATCCAAAGTCTCTCTGAAGTCCCAGCAGTTTTTCATATAGTGATGATGGTGGCTCCGTAACTGTGATTTTTTTTTTTAGACTCCACAATGGCACCAAAATTCCTGATGGGCCTACATCCCTATGTTTTTTTGCAGGTGAAGAGCATGGAGGGCTTGGACTGAAGACCTCTGTAATAGCATCAGAGGGCAGCATTTCATTGCTTATGCAACAAGGAGTTTGTTATTTACATACTGTATAATATTATTCTTAACCTATGTAACAGCAGTGATTTCATAATAGTGTTATCACTTCTATGTTCAATGTTTATTACCATTGATGTGAATAAATGTGCATGCACGTGAACTTTCTGCCACATTTCATACAAATGCCATTAGGGCAAAGCCTGTATCGCCACTGAAAACTTGGTTTCTCATGGCAACAACAAGACTCAGTGTTACCTCTGAGATGCTTTATCCCTGGCAGTTACTGTATTTCTCACCTTATTTTGCCATTTGTACGTGTCTGATCTTCATCATATTTGAACTTTGATCTCTGACAATCCCTCTGCCTAGCTCCCTAAGCTTTGATTACAGGCGTCTAGGAGCCCAGGTCTATAGCAATAATTTGCATAATGAGTGATTATTGGTGAATAAGACTGTTACTTCATAACAGGGGTTTTCAAAGTGAAGTCTGAACCCGTCTGTCATAATAAGATCATAAATTCCCCCAGCATCATACCCACTGACTGGGTGAAAGCCTCACTCTATTTACATGTGTGTGCCATAAATATACGGTTTATTTACCTTGATTTGAAGCAGTTTTCATTTGAACAGTACAACTTCTTTTAAAATAGGCAGCTAATTGAGGTGTTATTGGACACTCCCATCAGTAATATCACCAAGCCAACATTTGAACAATACATATGAGTGTCCCCTTTTGGGAATGCATTGGTGGTGACCTTTGGCCATGTGCTTTGGGATGGTTTTGGCTGGCGGTATGGGGTGTTTGTTGACCCATATGGAGAACTAAGAGGTTTAACTCTACGATGGCTAACCCCACTGACAGCTGACTAGTGCTCCCAGATTAACGAAGAGGGATCTTATTCTTTCAATCACAATGAGGCAAAGCCTGTGTTTGAGTCTTTTAGAAATGACCACAATGTGATAATGGCAATCTCACCCATCTGGTGCCATTTACTGATAATGTGCCACAATGGGAAACATCCCCAGACCGATCTTAACTGTGCACCCCTGCCTTCGCTGCAAGCTGTCATCGGGTTCAGGATTTTTAAGAATAAAAATGATAACCATTATTGTTTTGTTCAAATATCCCATCCATTTCTCATCATCCTCAGAGGTTTATCGCAAAGGACAAAGCTTTGATAACCCTGACAAGGCCAACTTTGACATTTGAAAGACCTGGAACAACAATGCAGGGGAAGTAATGCCAAAATATGAATTTATTATTCCTTTATCTTAGGTATAATTTGATTATGTGACAGGCCGATAGAAATGCATCCTTTAGAACCAGTTTGTTCTGTTGGTGTCTTCACAGCGCAGACTGCCACTGGGGTGCTTGGTTATTTAGCTGGGATGTTAACATTAGTCAAATCCATTAGGTTTCAAATCCATTCCTACAAATCTGGCTGCTAACCTCCCTCCAATCCTATGTTGTCCCTGTAATAGAACCTCATTGTAACATAAATATATGTTACATATAATAAATTATGTGGGATATTTTTAAACACAGCCGAAAAGTTTTTTGCAAATAATTGCAATGCAAACATTGTGTCTGTTTTTTAATGTAAAGGTATCTGGTCTTTCCGTTAAGTGACCTCCATGCGGTTTTCTTAACAGGACAATTAATGCTAATCCGCTGGATCTCTTGTAAACCTACCCTCTAATCTCAGCAAAGACCAAAAAAAGAAGGGACGCCTGCTGTTGCAGCAATATGTCCTCATTAAAATTCTGCAGCCGTACACCATCCAAAAATCTCACTTTAGCCCCCAAGTCACCAACAAGGGTGCCACAGCCCTTACGCCGGGTTTCCTGCCAAGGAACATCCACACAGCCACCTTTCCTAACCAGTGACTAACCTGACAGATTACCAGCCCCGTTATTCCCTGGCAAATGGGGTGGCGCTGTTACCCTCCCCACCCAGCCACATGCTGCGAATTACTGTCAAAAAGGGGGGTGGGACAGGAGAATCGCGAACAACCGATTCGGTACAGATTCAGGTGAACTGATTCTTTCGTCTGAGAAAGAGTCATCATCCGCTTCGCCTTTTCCCCCGTGCTGCTGGTTAGGAGCAACGTTGAGGTGGAGGTCGAGTATTCCACAACTTTGAACGTCATCTTTATTAAGGATTACGGCATGTTAAACATAGTACACAATTTAATACAACTGTGTATATTCAGGTTATACATTTTATGTTTTTTTCTTATTATATTTACAGTTATAGTGCAGGCATTTTATGAGAGCAGTTTAAAACTGCTAACTATGCTAAAGCTGAGGTGGCATTACGTTATGTGACATCCCCTGAATCTCACGAAGAGCCGTTCGCGGGTCCGATTCGGATCCTCCGGACGAACCGAGCGGAAAGATCCGGACGAGCGTGAGGAGCGGAGTGCGCACAGCTCCTGCACGCATGTGTCGGCGTGTCACCGTGCGGGCAACATGTGCGCCCTGCTGCCGTGACTCAGGCTCCATCCGCTCGGGGCCGCGACGCGCCGGAGTTCCCTCTTGGTTCGGTAAGCGACAGCGTCCCCTCGACACGCGACAATGGCCAACGTACGTCCTTCACGAACCCCGGGAGCGTCGGAATACGCGGCCAGTGCTGGATGTTGCCGCCTCCTGGTGACGGTGAACGTGTCCCGGGCGGAAAATCGTCCCCGCCGGCCGGTCGGGACGTCACGATTCGCTTTTCGAGTCGCCGTCACATGTGTTGGAGAACGTAGACAACACGTAGAGGAGAACGATCTTTTTTTTACGTCATGTGGGCTCCTGCTGTAACGTAATGTGTATATCTGGGATTTGTTGGGTTCGTCTTCCTCAGCGTAGTACAGAGTCGAAAAAAGTTACATCTCCTTCACGCATGTGAACGTATATAATATTTGTGTATGTGTAAGATTTACTTCTGGCATTGGGAACCCTCCAATAACGACACAAGTTCTTGCTTGACGCCATTGTGATGTTTTACTTGAGACCTGTCATTCGGCCTCTTCCTTTCCTTCGCTTGGCTCGGCCCACGAGCCTGGAGAGCCGCCGCCGCCACCGTCTGTGCCTTTTGTCGCCAGGCTCCTCAGCTGAACAATCCGCCCAGAGCCCCTTTGTTGTAGAGACAATTCTGCCGTGCTCCCCACAATGCCTGGACGCCCGGGGGGGATGCGGCTGGTGGGTCAAGAGCGAGGCTGACAACTTTTTCAGGGCCCGCTCGATGTGGCGCGTGTTCGGGCCACGGAGGCCATTGTGCGTTTGGAGTGCAGCCCTTGGTGGTCGGAGAAAAGGAGGGGGGGCCTGCTGTAGTATTACACAGTTCCCCAGTTAGGACACTGGAATGCCTCTATAATAAAATAATAACTTGATAATAGCGACTATCGCACAACTGTCACAGGACTCATTATCAGATACCAGGATGGTTTTGGTGTTGCTCTTCTCTTGTTTTTGCCCGTCGCCATGTTAAAACTGTTGAGGTAATGGGAAATGAGACTGCATAGATATGCGCTGTACGTGTCTATGGGGAAAAGGCGAGGGAGGGAACTGTGGTTTTTGTGATTTTTCCCCTTTCCTGTGTTTGTGAGTGCATTATTCAGACCCTGTGCAGCCTCAGAAACGGACCTATTCGCTGCTTGAAGAGAAATGAGGGTGTTCACGTGCGGCATGTGGGTTTTCCTTAATCTTGGTGGGACGAAGGCTTTCGTTCAAGATGCTGTGTTCTCTATCGCATCTGTTTACGTGTGCGTGTCTATGTGCACGTGTGTCCTCCTTGTGTGTGTTACCGACCCAATATAGTTAATGAATTAAAGCCTACTGTTTATTTTTCTAATTTACAGACTTTTTAGTCTTTCCATACTTTTACTCCTCCCTCCATTGGGTGAAACAACTAATTGATCTTCTCCTGCTGGGATCAGCAGCAAACGTTATATTAAAGCTCACTCGAGTATCCTTGTGCCGTTTGGGAAAATGACTGTGAGGAAAGCCGAAGAAACAAATCAACAGCCATTACCGTGATCAAAGCCTGCAGTGGGGAGAGCGAGATAAGGGCTCCCCGGCCTGGGGCAGGCCAGCCGAGCATGAAGTGTTTACTGGCAGAATTCCTGGAATTCCTTTGCTGCAGTTTAGGCCACACCGGTCCCTCCATCCTCTTCCTGTGAGGATCCTCGGCGTGTCTTGCTTTCGCCCAGTCCCCGTCACGTTGTGGCATACCTGTACATGACGGGTGTAGTTGCTTCAGGATCGAGGATGGCGAAGAACTGGACCATGGAGCGATGGGATCCCCATTTCTTTAATGTTATATGAAGGGCTAGATCCTTGTGCTTTCATGTAAAAGTCATTTGTCTGAACATTTGTAAAGGGCAAATAGTGTTTTCTTGTATGAATAGATTATTTGAGGAACGTAGAAAGACCAAGCTTTTATTGTCCAAAGCAATTCAAAATGTGTGTTTTAATGGAACTGACATTAGAATAATTGTTAAATAATATAAATGAACTAAATGCTTACATACCCAATGGTAATGCATATTTATCACACATTTATTATATTACATCATAAATACTACTTCTATCAATATGTAATTTAGGTATCGATTGCAATGATTCTCAGTATGTGTACGTCGAATGAAATGAGTCTTGATTTCCCCCTGTCAATGGCAAGTCATTTTTGAGATTAGGCATGTCAGCTTAGACCACAAATCCCTGGTCCACTTTGTACAAGGAAGTCATAAGGATGGGCTTTACACCAGGCTTTACTTCATAACTCACGGTGTTTGTCTGTCTTTGGTATTTCCTTCGGTCCTGGGTTGCCAGGTTGTACAAATTTCAATGGTTACTGCAGCCTACACATGGAATGAGTAAATGAACAGAGACATTTGTCAAATATACGAAAGAAGTGTGGTTGTCTGATGCATCTACGTCAATTGTGTTTTGGCACTTGATCTCCCTGCCATCATCAGAAAACAGGGTGTTGACAATTAACGTGTAGTTCAGCACTTTTGGTTGTCTGGCACAGATGCATAAAACTAATAGGATTACTCAGAATGGGGCTGGAGGGGGGTGCCCCTGTGGTCGGCCACCCTTGAGGGCCATGTGACTGTGGGTGGCGGGGCAGTGCTAGCAGGTGTCTTTGTCCGATCAGTGATATATCTCTGTCCAAAAAACCTGCCTTAATCGCCGGCGTGTCATGACCCCTTTCTGTGAGCCTGTCAGATTCCCAGTAAGATGCGCCCCTAAACTGACCAAGTTTAACTTTTTCTCCTTCCTTCCTCATCCTTTCTTTTAAGCGACATTTGAAATGTCAAACTCTGTTCTGAGCAAAGTGCCCTGTTTCCATGACAACAGACTAACAGTTATGTGACTTCACTGCAATGTCTTAGGCTTTATCACTCCTTTTTTTACAGTAAAGTTAATAGTTTTAATCTCTTTATGGTGATGCTATTTGTTGGACCATATGCCTCCTTCCATAGGTTTCCAAGAAATGGGCTCTGAGAGAGAAAAAGGCATCCATCAAACCCTTCCCCAAATTTATAATTCATTTAAAAGCTATCGAGCAATATGGGTGTATTTTATGTGTTCAGAAGCTGCTGCAAATGAGAAGAAATCTTCATATTTGCTGCTGTTCTGAATGGCTGATGCTCTATAATGGTATTACATAAGCACTCTCCCTTTCAGGTGTACCAAGTGATTTACTGCAGAAACGTAATTATGTTTTAGTATACCGCTGTGACGATCAGCTACATAATCTGCTCTCAGGAAAGGGGCATGTGGGGGGAAAACATGATTCCTAATATGGCTGTATTTCAACATAGCCACATTCCTATTGTGGATTAAAAAATATGGATATTTAGCCATTGTCGGTGCAGCTTCCTAATGTACCATGTGACCCACTGATGCAGACGACTTGAACCAAGCTATTATGTTTATGAGCAAAACTTTCAGTTCAGCATTATCTGTGGGTTTCCTCGGCCCTTTGAAATCTGTTCTGACACAGCCCTTGATGGCCTGAGAGATTTGTGGCGGTCATGGTCAAATTTGCCAATGAATATGTCTGTCTTTTCAATCAATCAATCAATCTTTGTTTATAGGGTGCCTGTTACAATGTACACTGTCACAAAGCACCTAACAAACAGAACAGTGCGCAAAGCACACACGGGCAACAGTGGCAAGGAAAGAGCTCGCCTCTAACAGGAATTAAACCTTGATAGAACCTAGACTCAGTGAGGGGAACCCATCCTCCTCTGGTCAGCACTGGATTACAATGAAATACATAAATATAATGAATCCAGCCTCCAGTACTGCGTTAGATTTCCAGCAGGTGACTGTCCGATGGGGTCAGCGGAGGGCCAAGTGGCCGATCACTCCATGTGTAGTGGATGTGAAGGACAAGAATTTGATGAGAATTTTCATTCATAACTGCCGCTGAAGACACGAGAAGTGACAAGCAAAACTTCCATTAGTTAAAACACGCACAGAATATTCATTAATGGAGATGTTCCTCAGACTTGCTGTCAAGAAGTGGACATTTAAAAAGCACCATCTGTGCTCCACAAGGGCCTTAATTTTGTTTGGCTGCCAAATGCCATATTGTTCTAATGACATTTGGCGGCAAAATTGTTTGATTGAATTAGTCTTGATTGAATTTTGTTGCCGTGCAAATCAGAAGGTAGCTCTGTGAATGCTCAGTGAATGCTACTTTATATTTGAATGCTACAAAGATGTTAAAAACATCTCTTTATTCTGGGATTTACTTTGTCACTCTGAGACTGCGTTGCTGTTGTAAATAAACATTGTGAAGTGTTGGATGATACGAATTATATTTAAGAAATCATGACGACCAATGGATGCCTATAATGTCCATTCCACAATGCTTCGTGGTATTTTCCTATTGTTCCGGTCTTCTGCAGGACTACAGATGATGCTCAGTTGAAATGTCCTTGCATCTTTTATTCTGTCTGAAGCTCTTGGCTCATTTCATGGCCATGCCGTCATCTGATTGATTTCCTCAGTGACGGCCTGACGTTGCCCATGTTCTTGGCTAAGCCATGTTGTCACCGATGGGCTAGCTGCAGGTTAAGATCACTGGAAAGATTCGTCATTTCACACCTCATCGGGGTTCAAAATGAATCATCAGCATGGAACTGGCGCTGAGTAAAAAAGAAACAGAAGCTGACTGGCGGACAGGTTTTACGATGCACATTTGTCAATAAGAGGTTATTTTCTTCTGATCCTCTGGATCTCTCTTTCTCCCGCTTTGCAAACGTTCCAGCTCCCTTGGGGCGATAAATGAAGCTGTCTGCTAATCTGAGATGACACTGATATAAAAGAAAAAGTCAGTGAGACGCGTCTGGCTTGGTAAAGTAATTTCCATATACAGAGGCGCAGATGAAACTCTGTACATACTGTACATGAACTGTCTGTAAATACAAGTGTGAATCGCTTTGTGTATGTTCGCTTCTTTTCGTGGATCTCTTATGTGTGAGTGTGTGTGTGTGTGTGTACTCAGGGAAGGGGGTGTCAGAACCAACTACATCACCATGGAGACAAAGACACGGTGCCTTGGAGCTTTTACTGACAACTAGAGTGGGCACTGCTCATATCGGGTTCAAAGCAAACAGGACTGGAACTTTCACACAAGTGTATTTGAACACAGAAGTAGACATGTGTTGCAGTTGAATTAATTTGTGTAAACGTTCCGGAGCATTTGTGCATTATTAAAATGTGCTGAATACATTTAATCAGAATCAGAACTGAACTTTATTAACATAGGAATTGGTTTATTAACCGCAAGGAATTTGTCCGGCGCTACAAATAATACAGAGTAATAATGAGATACTCTGAATATATATAAGTATAATTATTTTACATTTTTACATTTACAGCATTTATCAGACGCCCTTATCCAGAGCGACTTACAATCAATATTTACAGGGACAGTCTCCCTGGAGCAAGTGTATAGCTTAAGTTAAATATATAGTGTATAAATATATATGTATAATATATGTAAGTGTGGACATTGTGCATAATTCAAATAAGTGATAATAATTTGTGTGTGTGTTTTTAGGTGAGTTCTGTTTGTGTATGTGTATTTAGCAGACTTCTTGAATGTCTATGTCTTTATCTTGCCTTGTTTTTGTGCTACCTGTGTTAATTTCCTCCTCATTGCATGTTTCAGGGGTGTTCGGGTTGAAAAGGTTTTATATTAAAAGCAAGATCGTACCTGTACACCCTGTGATGGAAGAGATTCCTTTCTCCAAGTCTTCTCTTCTCTCCTAAGAAACGGTTCATTCATGTTCCAAAGGGGCGGCTACGAGAGTACAGTGCAGCTCAAGGCTGCACTAGCCATTGGCAGCTGTAAAACAGTTGTGTCTGTCGGGCATCCTGTATTCTTCACAAGAGCTCAAGCCTAAAAACCTAATCTCAGGCCCAAGAGAAGAGATATGGCTTGGAACTTCCACTGTGGGGACACTGAACAGGATTCCAGGACCCACTGGGTTCCTTAGAGACAGTGGTGTTGGTGGCGGCGAGGATGATTTATGTGGCGTCTGTACCTGTCATATCTATATGTGCTTTATTACAGATGAGCTCTCAATTCTTGAACAGGCTGGAATATAGCAGATCCTGTGACATACCCAGGGGCGATGACGATTTCCCCTGCTAACCATAATTAACATGCTTTTTAATTTAGGCTGATTACAATTGCTCGCGGAACCTCCCGGTGATATATAAATTAGCCAAAAAGAATCATCAGTATAGCATTGCTTGTTAGTGGCTTGTTAGGCTTCATTGTTTTGGAGTGATATCCATGGTGGTGTTGAAGGGGCGATTCGCCCCATTCCGTTTATCATTCTGGGGTCCACGACAATTCATTATTCCACTTGTCTCCTCATGAGACCAAAGTCGCCACAGCAACGAGCGAAACAATGTTGGGTGGGCTCGCCTCTGTCCACTCCCCCTCGGCCTTCTCCACATTTTTCACGCCAATAATAGTCTGTGCTGACCATTCCACCTCTTTATGCCGCGCACAACGTCACCTGAGAGAGAGAGTGTGAGAGAGAGAGAGAGAGAGCAAGAGAGAGAGGGGTGGGTTGGCTGGAGAAAGGGCAGAAGAGAGACAGCGCTATGAATTTGGCCGTTGTCATCCTCTCCGTCTGCTTTCTTCCCTGTGGCGAAGCGTTTGACATTTAACTGCGTCACTCACATCATGCAGGGGGATGCCACTGACATTCATTCTGTCTGGCAAACCTTTTTTTTTTTTCATGGAATGTTTTTCAGCCTCTTCTGTCATATAATGGACACACAGTCCTTTTTTATGCTGCAATAACCTGTTGAAGGATGTGTGTCAGAATGAAGGGGTCTCTTCTAATACACATGACTGATGACTGGTGGCTGAGGTTGTGTAAGAGGTGTTATTATGAGGTTATTAAATTGTCGCTTTATCACATCAATGTTTATAGTTTCATGAAAACTAGCATGCAAAGAGGTCAAATAAAGTATTCCAATTTCAACCATTTTAACATGCAAAACAAAATTGAAATGCTAATTAAGATATAAATATATTATATATAGTAATATATAATTTATAATTTCATATTCACCTCTTTGTCTACTCATCCAGGGTTGAGGGCTTGCATGCTGTCCCACTGTTGGCATGGGTTTCCGCAAGGTCACCTGGTTTCCTCATGCTGTCCAAAGGCATGTGTGGTAGGTGGATTGGTGACTATAAACATTGATTAATAGTGTAATTGTTTAGATGATATACTAATAACATAACACGATTAACTTAATTCAGAAAATTACATATATATAATATATATATTAGAGGTGGGCATAGATTAATTTTCTTAATCTAGATTAATCTCACTGTAATCTTGGAATTAATCTAGATTAATATAGATTAATATAGATTAAAATGGCTCATTTGAATTCTGCCGAAGGCATTCAGAATATGTGTGCTACCCAAATAATGACTAAAAGTAAGTCTTTGAGAACGGGTTTCTCAAGCCAGGTGGCGCATTAGACCAGGGGCTCATCTCCTGTTTCCAAAATGCATCACAAACTGCTTGAGAAAGCTGTTCTACTATGATAATTGGTGATGAAAATAAATTATGTTCAATAAGATGTACTTGTGTTTACCAACTGTTTATTCAGTTAAATAGCTGCATCCATGTTACCGTTTGATGTGGTCATTTCACAGTTCGAAGACTCGTTCTCACCAATTCGGCTAGGTATACATCCGCGCTAAAATATCAAGGTGAAAGTCATCATAGTGTAGCGGTTCTTCTTCTGCGTTGTGTAACTTTTTGATTTCGTTTCTTGAACCACAAATGATGAGCTGACACCCAAGAGATTTTCTGTGCAAAGTGTATTCTGTACAAAAAGCAACATCGTCTGAACATCGCGTCACACTTTCTGCACCTCTCACTCTCCCAACTAACGCCATGTGTCCAAGAGAACTGAACATTAACATAAAGCATTCACAATTTACAATACTGCATTCCTGTACAAAAAGCAAGGTCGCGTCAGAACATCGCGTCACACATCGTGTCTTTCTGCACCTCTCTCTACAACATACAGTATTAAAAGAACATAAAAAAATATTCACAAAATAACACACATGCAAAATATTCCTAATATGTACATAAATTAAAATGAAAGAAATAACTTTTTGCACACAAACCCCACGCACCTCACAACTCACGCCATGTGTCCAAGAGACCTGAACCGGGTCTCAAAAACAAAATAAAAGTCTTAAAGGAGATAAGAAAATAAAAGACACAAGAAAGAAGAAATATACTTATAAATCTAATGTAACCATTTAACTCCGGCACAATAGTATACACCCAGCTCCCAACCCAACTTTGTTAATAGATTAACGGCAATATTTTTTTAATCGCCCGAACAGAGTCTCACATTAACGCAGCACGTTAACGGCCCACCACAAATATATATATATATAAAAATATGTAATGTTTGTTAACCAAAACAACTTAATGCCACTAGCTGATTCAGCAGCTCTGACACTGTCACAGCCTCTACTGTGTTCATCCATATTAATCAACAGTGCTGACTGGCACTGTGATCAGTCATGATCCTGGCAAGCTGACGCTTACATGTCGGCACGCCCGGCGACGCCCTGCCCCCTCACTGTTTACCTATTCATTTATTCGCCAGTGACTGATGGCACAGCCCAACCAGCACACTTCATCTCGCCGTGATTAAACGTCCGTCAGCGGATGCCTCCCTCACGCGAACCACCCCTCTCCTCAGCCACCCACACCCGAGTCCCAGGTGACCAAGCTAGCGTCTGGTAATTAGTGCAGTGAGTGGTTGCGTTGATTGCTTCATTATTTTCCCGATAAGCATCTGTTGGAGGCGTTTGATTGATGCTGCGGATTTGACTGTAATCCTTGACAAAGCTCTTTAATAACACAGGATTTGGCTCCACGCATGTGATCTTGGCTTTGTTTCTTCACAGTAAGAGTGCAGAAGCAGTTTCACCTTGATGTCTAGGTGCACTTACCCTCAGGCATTGGTACAGTGGTTGTTGTAGAGAGGGAAAGATATGCTAGAACTCATATTTCGGTTAATCCCATTAAATCTGAGCTTCTGTACGTCAAAGGGAATCCATCACCAGGGGAGAACCTCTCCATTTCCTTTGATTGTTTTGTTATTGTTCCTTTAAAGGAAGTTACAATAGACAAAGTCCTGTCATTCTCCTCTTACACTGACAGTGTTACCAGGTAATGCAGATACCGCCGGAGCCGCTCACATACTTGTCCAGTCGCTGGTCATCTCTAAACTGGACTATTGCAACTACTGCTCAAGGCTATTTCACCTGACCAAGAATGCTGCTGCAAGACTTGTCTACAAAGGTCCAAAGTTCTCATACATTACACTTCTGCTACGAAATCTGAACTGGATTCCTGTGGCTGCCCACGTAAAGTTCAAAACGCCAACTCTTGCCTTTCGTCTTGTCTTAGCCTCCTCTGATCAAAAACCGCAAGACATGCATTCAGACTCTTTTTGTTCAGACTCTCTTCAAGTGTTGATTAAAGACACAAACACAAGAATGAAGATCAGATATGATCTGATATACGTTGCTCTTCACAATTATAAACACATTTTGGAAATATATGGAGAACATGATCTGTGATATTTGCTTTTATCCCCCTTCATTTCCTTTCCCCATAGGCTTTCTGTTGTCAGTGTCTCTTGCTGTTGTGGATGTATGATGACATTTAGCATATTTATTGAACATAAGATGACTGCTGTTTGTAAGCACAGTCTTAAATTTGAACCAATGCAGTATAGTGTTTTTTTCAATAAGATTATAATACATATATAATGTATTTACAATTTTTTATCAATTATATGAATGTTTTGATATAACAAGTAAATTTGTTGTTGATGTTTTTGAGGTATAATTACTTTACTTTACTTTACTTAGCAGACGCTTTTATCCAAAGCGACATACAAGAGGAACACACCAGCAATTCTTGTTCGATTTCTATAGATTTTGAGTTTACAAAACTAAGAGCCCTGATAAGGCCTAACTTGTCAGAAAAAGAACATGCTCGGAAATTGTTAAGTGCTAGACAAAGAAAAAAATATTTATTTACTTATTTACTTACTTACTTACTGTTTGACTTTGTAGGCCAGCATCAGTATTTTGAACCTGATGCGTGCAGCTCCTGGGAGCCAGTGGAGGGAACGTAGCAGAGGGGCGGTGTGGGAGAATTTGGGAAGGTTGAAGATCAGTCATGCTGCTGCATTCTGCATTAGTTGTAGAGGTCGGTTGGTACATAGTGGTAGACCAGCTAGAAGGGAGTTGCAGTAGTCCAGTCTTGAGATTACTAAAGACTGACCCAGTATCTGGGTGGCCAGTGTTGACAGATATGGACGGATTTGTCTGATATTGTAGAGAAGGAATTTACTTGAGCAGGAAAGATTGCTGATGTGAGTCGAGAAGGAGAGTTGGTTGTCTATTGTTACTCCAAGGTTGCGGGCTGTTGTATAAGGAGAGAGCTGTGAGTTGTCCAGGTAAATAGCAAGATCCTGATGTGGTGAAGAATCTGCTGGAATGAATATTAGTTCAGTTTTGGTGGGATTGAGTTGGAGGTGATGGGCTGCCATCCAAGATGAGATTTCGGTTCGACATGCAGAGATTTTGGAAGCCGCATGTAGATCAGAGGGAGGAAAAGAGAAGATGAGTTGTGTGTCGTCGGAATAGCTGTGGTAGGATAGTCCATGTGAAGAAATGACCTCACCAAGTGATCTCGTGTAGAGAGAGAAATGTAGAGGACCTAGCACCGAGCCTTGAGGGACGACAGTGGAGAGTCTACGTGAGGTAGAGGTGGATCCTTTCCAAGTCACTTGGTAAGATCACCCATCAAGGTAGGAAGCAAACCACTGCCTTGCTGAGCCCTGAACTCCAAGCCTCTTCAGGATTGACAAGAGAGTCTTGTGGTTAACTGTGTCAAATGCTGCAGAGAGGTCGAGGAGAATAAGAACCGATGACAGTTTTGCTGATCTGTCCACATGTAGCTGCTCGGTAACAGCCAGACGGGCCGTCTCTGTAGAATGGGCTGTTCTGAAGCCAGACTGGTTAGGATCCAGGAGGTTGTTATGTGACAGATGAAGTGATAGCTGATTGTAGACACACCGCTCATGGATTTTAGAAAGAAATGAGAGGAGGGAAACTTGTCTGTAGTTGTTGATGTCTGTAGGATCAGCAGTGGGTTTCTTTATGATTGGAAGAACCCTGGCTGTTTTAAAGGCAGATGGTACATGGCCAGATGAGCTGTTTACGATATAAGAAATGAAAGGGATGAGGTCAGGGGAGATGGTTTGAAGCATTGCTGAAGGGATTGGATCTAGTGGACAGGTAGTTGGGTTGCCTGTAGATAATATCTGAATGATTTCATCAGATGTGAGCTTAGAAAATTGATTTAGAGCAGTTGTAGAATTTTCAGAGGGTAGAGTAGGATTTGTGGTGGAGAATGTCTCACAGATTCTTTCAATCTTCCCTGTGAAGAAGTTGGCAAAATCATCAGCTGTTAGGGAACTTGGGGCAGGGGGAGTCGGAGGGTTGAGTAGGGATAAGAAGATGTTGTGGAGTTTTTGAGTGTTGTGGGCAGAGGCTTCCAATTTTGCTTTGTAGAAAGCAGTTTTAGCAGAAGTGAGGTTAGTGGAAAATTTGCACAGAAGATTCTGGTAATGACTCTTGGTTTCCCACCACCTACACTTAAACAGCAGGGATTAAAAAAGGAATTCATCCACATTGCAGAGAATATTCTGTAATGTTTAAGGCCTGTGACAATCACATTCTTCACATTTAATAATGCTTATGAATGTATTAAGTCTTTTCACGATACCCATGTTATTCAAATGGATGAAAAATCTTAAGGAAATTTTTATCAATATATTAACCATCACACCCCCCAACACTTTTGCACTTGTGTTTCTACTTATATTTCTTTTTTTGGAACCGTACATTTGTATTTTGGAACATATTTTTCAACATCGGGAGAAATAAAACCCTGTCTTCTTTTTAAGACAGACATTTTTCTAGTTAAAGTGAACACTGATGCTCGTGCTATAATTACAATCTCCGGAAATATAGAAATATATTGCTGCCACTCATGGATGCCTTGCTTTCTTGGTACCTTCACTCCTCTGGTTTAGAGTTGCTTACGGAAGCTGCGCACAATGCGCAACATACCACGACACATCCTTCCTCATACGCCACGGTTCCTGCAATTGTCTGTGCCACACGCGCCTGCGTCAGTGTGCAAAATTAGCTGGTTTGCGAATGAAGTGTACACTTTCCTGCACTTATCCCTTCAGTACGTTGGTGGGCTGCGTTAACGATGTTTTATAGATGTGTGAACGGGAGGAAGTCTAGACACGCACTGGAAAGTTATTTCCTGTCAGTTTTGCTTCTTTCATGCATTTTCTTGTGCATTCTTTTAATTCATCCAGTCTATGAAATTTCAGTGCTTTCAGGTCACTTGAATGACCAGATCCCTCCAAAAATGTCCACATAGAATGGGTACATTGTGCCACTCACAATCTTTTTTGTCAGTGTAGATATCATGATATATAAAACTATATATAAAACATATATTATATATCATTTTTAACTTAATCACAAAAGGCTAAATTAATCAGTGCCTTGCAGATTCTCTCTTAGTAAGAGATTTGTTGCAATTTCTACTGTATTTCTGTCCAAATCATTACCCAAATGTTCCTGGTGTGAGTTGATTCTCATACTAGTGAACTTGTGATGCTTCTCTGGCCACACAGCTTGCTTTGTGACCCACCCAGGCCTCGGTGCCCCTTTAGTGAAGCGCAAAAGGATCAAGGGCTCTTTGTGGGAAAAACTGCCTAGTTGTTAATTACTCCTGTGGTGCAGACAGGTGTTGCCATGGAGATTTATTTGACAGAACACATGTCTGGTTCTAACCTTTTAATGCTAAAGGTGACTGCCCTGGGATGCCCGGCTAATCTTGATTCAGAATTCTGTTTTTGGCCTGGCTGTCTCTACAGATGAATTAGCTGGATAATGCCTCCTCATTACTTTCACTGTAATATTATATATATATATATATATATATATATATGTGTGTGTGTGTGTGTGTGTGTGTGTGTGTGTGTGTGTGTGTGTGTGTGTGTGTGTGTGATATTTGTTCAGATTACATATTTATATATACAGACATACACATACACAGACACACACACACAATTTGAATAAAGGATCAGTATACCAGAACATTATGTGTTAGGAACATGAGCAAGGCCATGTTACAGCAGGGGGCAGAGGGAACTGGAATGGTTCTGACAGCTCACACCCTGGTCCAGGTCCACTGCTGTGTCCTGATCCCCAAGCTTGTCTAAAATTGAGCCTCTGTCCTTTGGAGTGCAGTTTGGGAATGAGTGATATAAAAAGGGACTCCCATCCAGTGCATACAAGTGCAGTATGGAGGTACTGCACTTGTGGAGGTCCTGAACAGTAGGTTTGGAGGTACTGAACAGTAGGTTTTAATCCAGTGTTGTGGTGGGCATTGCATGTCCATTATAATGCTTCTGGTCCATTTGAGGATCCAGTTAGATTAGAGACCATTAACTGCTTAATAAGTAAAAATTAGGTCCTATTACATTCTATTTAATGCTGACTGAATCTAGTTTAGACAGGAATGCCATTCTTGGTGAGCCTTCTAATTTATCACAGTGGATGTTAAAGTCGCTGACAATTAAGGCTTTATCCACAGATACAACCAGTTTGGAAATAAAGTCTGTAAATTCACTAAAAACTCTTGAGTAAGGGCCAGGGGATCTATAAATAATAATTAGTGGAATAGACGTATAATTTTTAAGGCTGTTATCTCCGCATGTCTGGGAAAGTTTTGTGAAGTATACTGAAATCAGTGATGCGCCTGGTAATGATCAAAGGCCCTTTTCAAAAAGGCCTCTCTTCCCTCCTGTATCCGCTTTCCTCTAGGATGCTTTACAGAGGCACTCCAGCCATCATCAGCTCCATAGATGCTGTTTTATTAGCATAACATCACACAGAAAAAGTGGAGCGTTTCATGGTGCAATTTCTATAAGGAGTTTTTAAGATCCCTGTTCATTTGATAGTGAATATTGCATGATGGGAATGGAGTTGTGAAATAACAACCCGATTAAATTTTTGTCAGATTAGAAGCTGTCTCCATGATCCATGATACAATATTGTAATATATCACAATATTTTAGAATATCTTGTGGGCATTTAAGCTATTTGATCCTGTGGTAATCTCTTTATCTGAAATAGTCTTTAAAATAAATGTATACATCACATTTGGTTATTGTCTAAGTTGAAACATCTGAGTAATGGTTATTTGTGGAGATTGGATAATCATATAGATTTCGATCAATTGTTCGACTTGTATTTATATTCATAGCAGTTGATACTCAAGAAAGCTTATTATATCTTATACTTGACCTCCTTACATCTCAATACTGCTGACTTCCCAATAAATCTCAATAGAGCCTCAAAGTAATAGTCAACATGCTCAGCAAAGAGCCCAGTGACCCCGTGCGAATTGCTTTGAATGACTTTTGAGTAAAAGGGTAAATGGCTACTGTACCTCCATCAAGCTCACATCCACAGACTTTTCCAATAATCGATGGGATGGCACAAGGGCCTTCACCTCTTTCATCTCAAGGGGACTTTCTCTGAGACGTAGATGTTATATCATCATGAAGGTTTAGATATTATTGCTGTAAAAACTTTAACGTTGAGGATCTTATAGTCCCAGCGACCACGTACCATTGTGAAAATAACAGCATAAAACAGATCAGGATTTTTTTAATACTGCTGTTGGGGCTACAAATGAGCATTGATTTATTGAACCACAAACGCTAACCAACAACTCCAGTTAAGTGGCAGTGCTATTGAATTCTACCTGTTTGAGGTCAGATATTTTAACAAATTGAGCTTAAAAGTCTTATGCTCTTCATCGCGTCGCAATCTGTCTTCTCCTTCTGGCTGTTTTTTGAAATTATATTATTCATGTATGAGCTGTGCTGAATCAAGCTACCCTTTATCTTTTATATTGGCCACATTTAATTTTAATATGTCTAGGAATGCATGGGATATACAGATTATTACAGCACTCCTGTATATGCTGGAAGCAGAGCACAAATAAGAGACCTGTGGTGGCACAGCGTCCGAAATCTGACTTTCACAGAGGGGGGTGCATTACTCCAGCGTCGGGATGCATAATGGTACTTCCCCGGGGTAATGAATGTGAATGCTGTGATTATGACCTTTGCAGCATCTCTGGGCTCCCTGACTGGCATCCCCTCATCTGCGGGACCGGGAGCCTTTTTGGAAATATTAACATGGGTCAGCCATACAGGCTATGTGACAAATATGCAAGCAGGCACAGGGTGATACAAAACACGGAAAATGTGTGACAATGAATGGTGGCTTTAAGATTGTGACTTTAACCGGTTTAGTCAAATTGAATCGGGAGTATGCACTCCTGATGCCTTCTCTTGTACCCTTTGTAGGATCAGATAGGACCTGCATGAGCCCTTGAAGACCAGAGCAGAAGAGAAGTGAATAATACTCATCCTTCAACATACAGCAGTAGCCAATCACAGAGATGGGCGCATGGGGCCCACCCAAGGACGGCATTGAGCAGAATGACAGTATTTACGATGCCAGTCTGTTGGCCATGTCTTGCATGACAATATTCGTCTTTCCTGCTCTCAGTAACTGCCAAACCAGCCTTGGCCCGGGGTTCTGCTGTAAGATTTGGTGTTCACTGATATGAAAACTATAAATATATATGAGTGTGTCTGTTGGATTACACCTCACACAGATCTCCTTCACCCTTAATAGCATGGGTCTGCTCTCGCTCCTTCATTCACGCTCTGTCTCTCTCTCGCTTGCTCTCTCTGCTCCAGCCAGCCAGCCGAAAGTGTCTTTAGTTCAGTCACACGTTTTCAGTGGGTGGCACAGCAGCATATCTGACAGACAGTTTGTCAGTTTGTTTGCCCGTCAGCGAAAGACTGTCGCTAAATCAGTTTGTGCCCAGTCACTGTGGCCGGGCTGCATGACCTTACAACCTCAGCGAGCCACTGAGCGTTTGGGACTAAACAGCAGCATCCAATGCAAAGGCAGATATTTAATAGTTAATTTACGATAGTGGATCCTTGGTGGGTGATGCATGCATTTATACGTATTTTCTAGCCTTCCTTTACGTTTGGGGCCAATCGGAATCAGTAGCTACCAAGGAGAATTGAAAACAAGAACCCTGACCTAGAGGGTTATCTGTATCAACCAGCTTATATAGCTAACAGCCTCTTGAAAGTGAAGATTTACAACATGGTAGTTGGGAAACTCATTGGGCTAGATCTGACTCTTGTACATTCTATTACAATGTAAGTCATACAATTAGTTTAGCACAGTAGCTGCCAATTATTTTTTTTCATCCATCAGTTCCATTGTCAGGATTGACTGCAGCTGGGCTCATCACCTGTACCCAATTCTGACAGCGCATAAAAGCCGGAGATTTCCGCCCCTTCGGAAGGGACGGCATTTTCGTGGACGTTAGTGCACTGTTGTGTATTTTCAGTTCTGGCAATCGCCACAGGCCTGTGGGTTTGTTTCAGTTGATTCCCCTTTTATTTCCCGTTCTTGGCCACCATGCCATTGTTTTTTTGTATTTATTTATTGTTTATTAATAAAACCCCTTTTCCCAACATGTCCTGCCTCTGCGCTTCCCTCCCCCGTCAGCAAGCGGGCGTGACATCCATGTTACCTGCATTACAAAAATCATTGTGCCCTATTCATATTTTACGAACTGTAGCCACTGTTAAACCAAAAAGTTACGGAATATTCTTTTCCTCCACATGTAAGTGTTTTGCTCTTAATGCCAAAATGCTACCTGGATAAGTAAAAGCCTCTTTTGGGTGCTTTGTATCCCAGATTGTTCTGAAAAAAAGCTGACCCTATTTGCAACCACAATTAAGGAGGCAATACACCCACACTGTGACAGAAAATGCTGGTAAGATACAATTTCTCATCTGGAATTGGTCTGGAATTGTTTAAAATATCCGTTGTTTCAGTGGCCTCCTGCCTCCTCTGTATTTGGCCCACACGCAGGTATTGCTACCCATCCCAAAGATTTACCGCTCTTAATTTACCATGGGTCTTTTTGAGCTAAATTTCAACACATTGTGCAAACCTGTTACTGTCAAAGCCTTATAAGGATCATGAGAAGTGTGGGGGTGCCCTCATCCAAATGTAATAACCTCTAACAGCATTATGTATAATACATTTTTACAACAAAAAAAAAAAAGTCCCATGTTCTGTTACTGAAAGATCAAGCTCTGAAATGACTACATTTCAGTCTGAATATTTGGAACAAAGCAGAAGTGTTTCCAACAGTAGGTGGAATGTGGATCAGAACCGAGGGGGAGAAGATTCCTTTTCAGTCACCTCCACCCCCCAACTATGTGATCAGTGGGCAATACCCTCAATCTGAGCCTCCCCGGTTCTACCCTATTACTGCAGCCTGAGTTCAGACATTTTAATGAATGTATTCGAGGGGGCATTTTTCTTCCCTTTCCCTTCATGTGGCCTTACCTGCTGAAAAGGAGAAAGCAATAGACTGAGGTAGGGCAAGTTGGCAAAGCTCCTCCACCTGCATAGTACATTGTTTGCTCTAGAATTTATGATCCCAACAGAATGTTAGAACTTTTCCTGTTACTGCTTGGTCATGCATCTACACCACAGTGCCTCTCCACTGCCAAAAATGAACAGAGCACCCTCATGCCTCTGGCTTCACTGCAAAATGGGCGTAAGGCATGCTGGGAGCTTAATGTACTTTTAATGGCCTGAGCGTTGCCATGCAGCAGCGAGGGCCGCGAAGCTGTGGTTCTGATTTATGGCCTGGCCGTGCGCAGCAAAGTGAGTGACGCAGTGGCAGCAGTAAGTAGTGAGCGGAGCGGCTGCAGATGCTTCTGTGACTCAGCACAATGTGTCTGCTCCAGCTCAACACTGCAGAGCTGGTGACGCTGCATTTTAATTTGAAATAACGCATGGTTTAGTGCTTATGGATCGGTAGCACAGGGTTAAAGGTCAAAGTCAAGGGATCGTTGCATGTTAGTAAGCCCTTTATAACAAAACACATTGTCAATCCCAAAGAAAGCCCTGGTCCATGCAGGTTCTAGAAAGTGGTCCCCTGTGGCCTCTGGAGGACCCTGTCTGGTGTGTACTGGTGTGTGTATCCATTAACATTATTCATCTTCATGTTATCAGCCCGAGTGAATTGTATTTGAGCACTGTAATGAAAGTGCTTTTTTGGACCTCTGCTTTAGGCTTTAACTGAATGGCTGCTGAATGGCCTCACTATGGCTGCAGAAGGTCAGTAGGAGGTTATCAGCCAGGAAAAAGCTCAAAGAACAGCACTTCCCACTGAGGTCCAGCTACACGGAGCCTGGAGACATGTAGATTTGTGACCTCTTGTGCCTGTTATCTGTAGTTGTGTGCAGATTGCCATCACCAAAAGCCTATCATGACTCAAAAATCCATCATGACTCATTAGGTGATTACTGAAGCACTTAGTGTGGCAAACTTTACATGTAACCCTTAAGGAATCAAATGATTACAAGGCTTATCCTGTGATCCTTGCTCTGGGAATTTTGCTTCAAAATATGACATTCCTTTCGAGTAGTCGTGAATTAAAAGCTCCTTAAAATAGCTTCTTAATGTGCGTCAGGCTAAATTTATCAAAAGTTTACTACAAATTGAAAGCAAAAAACTTAAGTATGATGGACATTTGCTGGCAGGTGGTCTTAAGTCCATAGCTCGAGCTGTGGAAGGAAAAGTGCACAGATTACCCTGTAGTTTCGACTATGTGCTGGCGGAATTGGACTAATATGGTTTTTTAATGAGTCAGTGGCTAAATGCATTCCCTCTGACTGACTGCAGAGATTTGAGGGAAATAAACAGTGGGGCTGAAAGAGCGTGACGGCAAGCCAGCAAGAGAGAGCGCATTACAGTTGAAGTCAACCAAAAGGTGTGCTTTGCCCTAAAAAATTATTTTGCATAATAAATTGCATTGCATGCCCTTTCCACAGTGAAAAGTAGATGATTATTGGAAAATTGGAAGCAACCTCCTGATTTAATAATGTGTTGGACATAGTGCTGGGCAATTATACAATCTCAATCGATTGGGATAAAATTCAGCTTGATCTTGGTAATCTAAAAAACTGGCAAAAAATTTTTTGTGTGTGTTTACATTACTTTTACGTGGAGACATGTGCCTGACAGACTTCCCCAGTGTCCTTGTCAGAATCTGACTGTGGGGGGGCAGAGCTCTGTTTCCGTGTTTCGGTCCAGAGTCTTGTGCTGTCTCTTGTCTTTCTGACTGCCTAAATCCTGTGCACATGTTGGGAAAGAGTATAAGAGTAGTCCTATCGTGTCTAGTCCTTGTTGTCATTGTCAGTTGTATGTGAATTTCATGCTTTGTTTCCCCTGTCCAGTGAAAGTTGGGCGAATGCGTCCTTGATAAAAATTGATCGAAAAATCTAGAAACTGTAAAGTATATCCTTATCATTTCTTTATTTGCTATATATCCTAGCCATAGTTGGACAGTTCTTAGGGCTGGTAACCATTTGGTCATTTTACCAGTGGTGCCCTTTATTTTATAATTCAGAATATAGAATGTGGAATAAAACACTTAGAATGTAGAATTTAGAATGCAGAATTAAGAGTTTATCATTTCACTAGTACTGTCCTAACATCTAAAACAAGCTGTGCGTTTGATGCTTTTTTACCTCTTCTAGTGACAGCCATGTCCTAATCCCTGCCAGAACAAGTTGGTTCATTTAAAGAAGCCAGAAAGCGCTATATCCATGTCCCACTCTAGGGCTTCTACCGGGCTAAAATCAATCAGGCAATTACACACCCTTAACAGACCCGCCTACACCAGGGGGTTTGGGGGGCTGTGCATGTTCATCCACACTTTAATGAAACTCTACTGTGTGAACACCTTTTGTTTCTGTTCCTGGAAACTTTTCAGGACTTCTTGGCCCCTAACCCAAATGCTGAAAGCCTGACAATGAAATACAGGGAAGTATAAAATTAAAAGCATTGTTGTCCTTGTGGGCATGTATCCGCAGGGGGATTGAGGGGCAGCTTTATTTCATTATGTCCTAGCTGACCTTTTTAGAGGGGCCGTCAGAGGAGATGCATTCAGGAGCAGAGTCTGTCAACAGGAACAACAGAGCAAAAGTCCAAGGCCAAGGAGTGGGCTTTGTTTCAAATGAGCCTTAAGCCACTTGTCCCAGATGTGAGCAGGTGAATTGATCAGATTTTTCCTTAACTCCCAGTTGGCTGCCACATGAGGACATTTGAATATAATGTACTGTAAGGTTGCCATGGTGATGGCGGTGGTCTAGGTGTTTGTCAGTTGCCATGCAGCGATGTGTTATTTCTGAGCTGGAAGTCGTGCCTGCTCTCTGACACAGCAACAGTGGACTCAGCAGATTTACTGTATGTCTCCACTGCGATGAGCTTAAGAACTTGTTCTTTTATGTTGCGGTTCAGTTATTTTTTATCGACACCTGAGGACAATATTGCTTTGGTTCATGTGAAGTCCAAAATTGCACTGCAGGATATGTCTTAACTAATAATCATCAACAGTACAGCACACCTAGGAACAGTTACATATTTAGACTTTTCAATATTTTTATTAGAATGATTATTGTGCATTACATTGTTCTTGGCCTTGGTCTTGGTGTTTCATGACTGAACATGCAGAGCCATTCAAATGGACATAGTATGGTTGAAATAGTGGAATTTAATAAAAGGTGAGTAAAATGGAATTCCTAGCATCTGAGTGAGTGTTGTTCTTCATGGTTTGCCTCCATCTCTTCGTGTCCCTCAACTCCAGTTACAACAGTGGGGGGGGTGAGGGGGTGAGTGGGTGGAGGCACTACAGTGATTGGACATTAACTTGCGGGGAGGAGGAGCTTTCACCCTTTAATGTTTACAGTTTAACAGGCTCTGGTGCCAACATTTTTTAATAGGTTTCAAAAACTGTTTCAAGCTTAATTTCTTGTGTAGTTACTTCTCAGCATATTTTTCAATATCCTGTATTTTTTCCTTTGCATCTCAAGCACCCACAACTGGTCATCATTGGTCATTTCAAATCAGTTCTTCATAATCGATGTACTGAAGTATTTGGGATAAGAGGCTGTCAAATTGCCAGGTGCTGAATCAGAAAGGCTGCTAGTCTCTGGCAGATGTGCAGTTATCCTAAATTGACTAAACAGGCAGATGGTCCACCCCATCTGAGTCATGTAGTCATAAAATGCTTGCCCTACAATTATTGACAAGTTATTCCTAAGGTAATAACTCAATTTCAGAGGCAGGCGGGTTAATTCATAGCAGCTCAAAAGCTGCAAAACAAATCTTTGAGTCATTGTGTGCACAAAGCTGCATTCTCATTACATAGATGCATGGACCGGTGAGGGAAATAACTCATGCCTGCCCTGTTTTGTTGTGGAGACACCTGGCTCTTGATGTTCTGCAGTCCAATCTGTAGCAGCACATTGCGAATACCGTTTTACTCATTAACCCTGACTTCTGACTGAAAGAGACACCTGGAGCCTCACGGCTCACTCCATCGGCTCCCACCTCTCCGTGTGCCGGTTGCTCCTCTATTAGGTTAAGGCAGACACGGGTGAGGTGTCATTAACAGGATGAGTTTGTTTCTCTCCAATTAGCTCCCCTCACTGATTCAGCAGAGAGGATTGGGACCAGAGGAGGATGCTCACGGGCGTTTAGCTCTGCTATGTATGAGGTCATTTCCTAAACAATGGAAATGCTCTAACTATGAGGCATAATAGCCATTTAATGGTGCCCTGTGGAGGAGTGGTATTTCGAGCAGTATTGAGGAAACCATCTTCAGCTTTCAACTTAAACCTTTGCTTATTGTTCTGTTGTCTGTATTGAAGGCTCTTCAAATCATTGTCATCAAGGACTGAGTTGTACTGATTTGACAGCGACTCAAGTGTGAAGACTCTTTGGCCATTCAGAATCAGTAATAATTTGGATTTTTTTATTTAGCTAATTAAGGGTTTAGCTACGGCAGTTACTGAAGTGAGTGGGTCCTTTTTAACATCTTTATGAAGCACTGATCGTCAAGCCCTTATTTGTTATTTCCTTTTTATCAACCATGTTCAGGTTATCAAGCCTTTTCTTAAGGCTGCCTTTCATGAATTTATTTTACAGAAAACCTCCATCATCTACACCATAGGTAATTTCAGTGATTTCCTGCATGAAATCTTATGTAATATCTGCTCTAGATTAAACATGCAGAAAGGTCACTCTCAGGTACACGTATCTCTAGCGTTTATGAATGTGTGTGTTACGTAACACAAATCTTATTTTGTGTGAACAACAGGCAGACAACAGAACAAGAAGCAAAGGTTTAAGTTGAAAGCTGAAGATGATTTTTCAAAACAGGCTACGCAGCTCCTCGTCCAGGCAATGGTCATCTCTAAACTCGACTATTTGTAACTCTCTCCTGGCTGGAGCTTCAGCAGTCACCATAAAACCAAGATGTGGCAGCCCGCCTCACCTTCAATCAGCCGAAACACACCCTCTTCTCACCTCTCTCCACCGGCTCCCGGTAGCTGCTCGCATTGAGTTTAAAACCTTGATGCTCGCCTAGAGGGCTGTAAATGGAAGCGCACCCTCTTATATCAACACGCTACTAGCTAGCCACACTCCCGCACACCCTCTCAGATCTGCAAACGAAACGAGACGAAAAATTCCAAATCGAATCAATTCTCCTCTGTTGTCCCTGGCTGGTGGAACGACTTGCCCTGCTCCATTCGACTAGCCGAGACTACTACCACCTTTACGAAACATTTGAAAACTCACTTGTCTAAAAAGTATTTCAATAGAGTCTAACACACACACACACACACACACACACACAGCATTCAGCAAACTAAATTCAGCAAGCTCTGTTTGATAATGCAAGGGGTGAACCAAGGTTTAGTGCCTGCAGAAATAAAATAAGTTTAGTGCTTTGGAGAGAAGAGATTGAATAAATTTACTCAAGCTACAGCATTGATCCTGTTTGTGGATCTAAATAGTCCAAAAAAGGTTGTAGGCTATATTAGAGCTGTCAATCTTCTTCCCACTAATTTACAACAGGCGATTTGCGAGATGTATCTTCAGTGGAGGCCAGGCATAGCCAAACTTTCATCCTTTCCAGAACTTTTGTTCAATAAATCAGTACCTATGCAACGCTGCAGCGCCTTTTTATGGCCCCTGTCTGCTGCCTCATGCACTTCTGTTTTGGCCCACAGAGAGCCATGAGCACTGTGGGGGAGGAGCCGGACCACAGGATACCATGAAGAGAAGCCTGGAGGTCCTGCGCTGCCAGCTGCTAAGTGAGTGACTGTGTGCTTTAATAAAGAGCCATCACACATCCCTGGCTCACCGCCATATCTAGTAGGAGAATGTAAGAAATAGGAGGGTAAACTACATTTTACAACCGCCCGCAACCTTGGAGTAACAATAGACAACCAACTCTCCTTCTCGACTTACATCAGCAATCTTTCCCGCTCATGTGGAATCCTTCTGTACAATATCAGGCAAATCAGGCCTTATCTGTCAACACTGGCCACCCAGATACAGGTTCAGTCCTTAGTAATGTCACGACTGGACTACTGCAACTCCCTTCTAGCTGGTCTACCTCTATGTACCATCCGACCTCTACAACTAATACAGAATGTAGCAGCACGACTGATCTTCAAACGGCAGCTCAAGACCTTCGTCTTTAGAGAATATTTAGATTAACTTGTAACCTTCTTATTGTCTGATTTATGTATAGAAACTGCAACATAGTGAATAAAAGATTTTATTCATAGTTGGAGGTCCTAGTGAACTGCCAAATGCCTTAAATGTAAATGTACATTAATTGTGCTTGATTCCATAGTTTTTAGATGAATGCGTAATAACTTGAGGTGTACAGGTGTACAATTTCAGGTTTACTTTCAGGCATATGCATATAGTGTAAGATCCAGTTCTTACTAAACAGTTCTTAGTAGTTCTTAGTTGAAGTTAACAATATGTGAGAGAAGTAAAACCAGATACAATTTTCTTCCCTGGGGTCCAACCTATATTTGCTGGACCCAACAATTTTTATTGATTGATCCTTATGAGAAATAAATTTTAGAAAGCTGTCAATGACCATTCAATTGCGTGGCATGAATCCTCAACACCTTTCCCATGAACGACACTGGCCACAGAAAGTGCAGTTATGAGTTTCCCCAATTTATTTTGAAATGACTCCCCAAGGGCCTTGTCAAGACGGCTGCCAAGCGGTGAAACTTGTCAATTCAATATATCCATGTACCCATGTTATATTCAGGCATGTATTCATACAGTCTAGACCCACCAGAAACTGTCTCAATCTTAAAGGTGGGATGTTGTACAATAGCAACTCACAATGCACGTTCTTAGGCAAATAACCATTGAACTGCCCATGGCTTTTGTATGATTAAATTTTGTACCACCCCAATTTCTGTGCCCCTAGAACTTTGGACCCACTGAGCCATTTGGTGGTTATTTTCAAAGTCCGTTTCACAGCTGTGACCTGCTGTCTCCGGGCATTTTCTGATTAGGTCCCTTTAATATGCCCGTCACTCCATGCTGCCATGGCATCAAAGCTGACCGTATGCCTCCATGTTTTCATTTTAGAAGCTCCTACCAAATTTTGTCTGCCGTATGGGGCACGCTTTGAAGAGTCCTTTATTTGAGGGGGTCTTTTGAAGACACACATAATCAGAAATCTAAATAGTAAAGGCTTGAGTTGAGTTTTGAACTCCCATGGCATGGATTTTATCATATAAAGCACAAACTTTTAGCACTCACTGTAGGATAAAGCACTTCCACGCTCACCATGAGAACTCGGGAGACATTAAGAATTATGAGACATTTCTCATTACAAATCTACTAATCTAAGGTAGTCATGAAATTGAAATTCCTTGTCTTTTGTTCACATTTCCCCCAGTGCCATTTACTCCATCTATTCTATTTTTCTGATTTCCCACATTATTCTGAATCTGTTAGTTGGCCAATTTCCCCTTTCACTCTTATCAGTGCTGCCATCTGCCCAGGACACCTGATGTAGTTGAAATGTCTCATTTTATTTTTTAACAAATTGGCTTTCATTGCCGGCATTGTCATTTGCACAATCCCACTGAAACAGACTTGACCGTCGTACAGACCACTCCGCTTTGGAGAATTAGGGAGGTATTGTTTTACGTGTACGACTCCATTGAAACGTCTACAATATGGATGTAATGGGAATAACCTCTGATTTTTGCATCATTGTTTCTCCTTAACCCCCTTTCGTCTGTTAATCTCCCTGGAGTATGAGGAGCTTCCTGTTTTAACACTTCCTTCCTGACCACGGTACATGCCTGCATGCATAATAGTCATAACAATGCTGCCACCTGTATCTTGATAAACACAACAAGGTGTTCTGCGTCTCTCCTTCCGCTTCTCTACAGATTTAAGCATATATGAAAATCCCAGCAAGTTCAAAGACGCCACAATCTCAGTTTTACCACCTCGTTTTCTAACAGGAAGCCACTCCTTAGACGGGGAAGTGATGTACCCCCTTCTTATCACTGAGCACACATCTGTCCCACCCTGCCTTTCCCAACACACGGGAAATGATCTGTCTCCCCTGCGGACCCCTGGGATTGCTGTCCATCCCTGCCTGGCAGACTGGCACACCCTCTACACACCAATGGAATTCATTTGTTTATAGAACACGCGAGCATGGGTTGTTTTTTCCGTCCATCAGTTCACGTTTTTTTTTTTTTTCCGCCGCTACCACTGGTGGTTGGATGATGAAAGGGTCCTGTAAGCTGATGTGATCATGTTTTTTTCTCTCATATTTAAAAAAAAAATAAAAATTTTTCTGGAGGAATATGCTTGGGTCTGAGGGGTGCATTGATTGCACAGAGAGAAGCATGTCGACTTCACCGTACCCCCCATAGTTACAGCACTTCATTTAGAAGATACTGGGGAATAAACTATTTCTGGGTAAAGAGAACCAGGAGCTGCGTGGACCTGATCTTAATGCCGTATATTATGCAAAACCGCAGGCGCGTACGACTAGACGATGCTTTCTGCACGTCCACTTAATCACTAATTCATTTCATCGTGGCAAATGAAACTAATTAAACTCATAATCCTTGTAATTACCACTCACAGCCAATTATCTGCTGTGTTAATTGGAGGAGCAACCAGGAGTGGACTTGTCAGACTTTTTGCTCTCTGTGTACAGTTTCACTTACATTCACCTCTGTTTTCACTGTGCAGCCAAACAGGGGACAAATTCACACAATGTAAACAAAAATAGGAACAATTGTCATATTCAGCTGGTAATACCAGTATTATTTTACATCCCAGTGATCTTTGCACCACAGCTTTGGAGACTGAAGCCAACAAGCCAAAGCAGTTTACCAGTAACCAGTTATCGGTTGGAGAAGGGACCATGGAGCGTGCGAAAAATGATTAATATGTATTTACATTGTTCACAGTCGCATCAGTAGACACTCAGACAGCATGGATCTTGGTGATGTGAGAGGCAAACTACAGAACATGGAATAATAAGCACTTGCATATGATTTCGAAGTTTAGTTCTGAGACCTTTTGCTCCTGAGCTCCCACCAGTGGAGTGTGTGGGAGTCCGAGAGCTCCTTGCTTTATACACAGTTGTAAATTATTTACACTTGATAATGAAAAATGACCTTGGCCATTGTTTTTACATATATTTTTACCTTATCTAACCTTGCTGGTCAGTTAAGACATTTTCATTCCTTAATCTGGATTTAGACGTACAGGGTTTTTCCTCAAGGGTTCTAATGTGGCAGGCATGCGATTCATTTGCGTCACTGTCATGTCTGACTTCCTGAAAGTCACAGGCCTTTCGTGTGTCTGGAACATCTTTTATTTACAGCGTTTGTCACGTAAAAGCCATAGTTTTAATTAATCTCACTTCCACTTAATGCATGCAGGTTGGCTCCGTCAGGGACATAAATCAAGATGTAATTCAGCAGTAATTTCACTTGTTTCTGAAACTTCCCATTAGCCCCCTAACCCCGCCCACAAATACATTGGTAATTGATGATCTGCTGTGCTGCGTGATCAGATCTCTCTATCATATGGTTCTAATCTTCATAAAGACATCTGCTCCAAATGTACAAGACCTGAACAAGATACAAGATGAGTACTACTGGTAATGAAGGACTTTGATAACAGACTCTCTCCACTAGGCCAAAAAATAATTACCCATGTTTTAACGCTCATTTATGTCCTTTTACATATCAGATCAGTCCGTTTATAAAATAGCAAAAAAATTATAGATTCCCTAGTGTTTACACTGCATGGCTGGTAATGGTGGCATGTACAGGGCCCTCAGATCCCACTTTGAGAGGGCAGCTAAAAGCTGTACAGAGTCCTGCTCATGTCAGATGTAAATTCTGCTGCTGTGCTTGTCTGGGCCAGAGGCTCATGTTTTATTCACTGCCTGATTATACTTTATTTATGCCCCGTTTTGTGTTTCCAGACACGGGTAGCCAGGGTTCACGTTTAGCATTGATTGAGGTCAGACGCGACACAACCAAACGCGGTCACTCCTTACAGACTGTAACGTAACTCTCCCAGGCTGGGACAGAATGGCTTGCTGATGATCCGGCTCGAGCTACAGTCAGCCATCAGCCTGGGGAGCCAGTTGCCAGTCAGTCTGAATGCATGTTAACTCTGACAGCAGGTTAGAGAGTGCTGAATTTGTTACCTGTGATGCATTATGTACCTTGTGGGCCAATGTGACATTTTCAGTTCCTGCAGACTTTTTAAAAAAGTATATACATAGAGGGTTAAAGTGATATTAAAATGTACATCCATTTTCCTGACATCATATTCTATTGAGATTTCATTGTCCTTTTATAAAATGCACAAATCAGTCCACTTTACACATGACTCTTATAAACTCTTTTAACAATGTCCTTCTTGAGAAATCAGTGAGAAACAACAGAGATCATACGTCAGACACAACTTTAAGAGATGTGGAGAAGACCCCAGGGGAGAGGGCTTTAGCTGGGATGGAGCAGGTCACTCCCTGGGGAGAAGCTGAGGCCATAAATCATCAGCTTCCGTCTGTGTTATCTCACAGTTATGGCCTGTGGAGTCAGACTCACGCATTACCATCATGACAGCCATGGTAAATGAGCTGTTGGTGCGTTCTTGCACAAGTGTCTGTGTGGTGTACTGGACTGAATAACTGAAAGAGTAGGAAAGGGTGTGATTTATGGCTTTTGCTATATACACAGTTACAGGACAGTTTTGCAGCATGTGTCTGCAACGTTAACTTTATATACTTTGATGGAAAATCACCAGGACTTATTGCAGGAGGCAAACAGATGTCCCCACTTGATGTCCTTTCCGAAAATGCCTTTAGTTGGATGTTATTAGTGACGGATGGAGCAGAACATCCTGAGGACTTTGCGGGGACACATTGGGTCATTTTCTAGATATCCCAGGAGACATTAGGTTAATACTTAGATTTACGGCATTTAGAAGATGCCCTTATTCAGAGTAACTTACAACCAGTAGTTACAGGGACAGTCCCCATGGAGACATTCAGGGTTAAGTGTCTTGCTCAGGGACACAATGGGTCACAACCTGTGACTTTGTATACCACTCATATACTCTCATACTACTCATAGTGTGGATCATAGTTACCCACTAGGCTACCACCATCCCCTCAGACATGCCTTTTACTTGTACTACTACTTTGTTTAATTGCCTATTATATGATATTGATGTGAGCTGGTGTCAGGAGGAGGACAGATTCCCACTCCTCATCTTCTAAATGTCCAGGGAACATCCCCTTTTTGCTGGACAGGTGTTGAGCATCTGGTAATACATACAATGACTGGAGTTAGTCTGTGTGTTTCTGAATTACTGTCTGATTTTCCCTGCACTCGTTTGTGACTGAAAACTTGACTTTTTGAGGTGCTCCAGTGAGTGAATTTCCAACAAAAAAATGTGTGTGTGTGTGTGTATGTGTTTGTGAGCCTTTGCGATTTCTAACTGTCGAGTACACAAACTACAAACCTGTCAGCCGACACCCCCTAACAAAACCCACTTGTCCTTTGCCTGGTCTTTGTTTTTCATGGCCACGCCCTCATTACCTTTATAAGCCAACCCAGTATGCAACGTGTGATGAAGCCTGGAGTGCATCAGTGTTGGCTTTTCATTAAAGTACTGCCTGTCTACGACTGGCCCCAAACCCTTGGTGATGAACGCTGTGATGAGTTCACATTAGTCTTGTTTAAATGTGTCATTGAGCTAAAGAATGGTTAAAATAACAAGCTCATTTTAAATCCATGCTGGTCATCTTGCTCCCTTTCACTCATGCAACTGTCTGACCTTCATTCATATTATTACAGAGCATAAATGTTTGTTATTCTCTGCCACTTTTCCTTGTGATCCTTTTTTTTTAATAAGTTTCTTCAGGTAATTAAGCACAAAGTGCAATACACACAGTGTCGGAAAAAAAATTTCAGGACAAATTTACTGTTGCGTGATCTGGGTTGCGTGTATAAAAATCAAGGCATGTGGGTGATGTGAGATGTCCAGCACTTATCAAGTTTAATAAAGCAATCTGGTAAAGCACAGGGACATGATTAAACCGTAATGCTCTCTAATGAATGCAGGATAAGCTTTGAGGGCTTTTTACACTCTTGTAAACAGTCAACTGCTCTTAATGTGGCTGCCAGGTTTGGTTGTTTTTACTCTTCTGCTGGAAGCCATAAAGAGTGGACGGATAGACACTTGGTGTAACTTGAAAACAGAAACAAATGACAGAACTAATCTGAAATATACACCTTTAGACACATTAGTTTCTTTTTATTGATTAACCTAAATTTCCTTTGAATAGAGAATTTAATTGAACTTCTCTTTTAGTCTAGGATCAGGCTTAATATGAGACCATTACATTTCTATATTAAGAGATCTGTTGTCACTCATTCCTTTCATCCATTCTCTTTTTCAGGTGTTCTAACAATCCTGGCAGTGCCGTTGGGGCTTGGGGTTTCTGCCCAGGATCTATACTCAGGCGAGGTCCCTCAGCACCCTGCCTTTATGGTGCTGAGCAGCAGCCCCATCCCATTTCTCCCCCCAGGCCTGCAGGATGCCCAGAGTAGCGGGGAATCCCCATTGTATGGAGGAGACCCTAAACCCAGTAGAGTTCAGCCCACTGCCACCCTCAGCTCACTGGGTCGTCTTGACTTGCCGGTCACCAGCCTGGCGCCGGCCACTGGTCCAGTCAATTTTGTTTCAGACAATCATGATTACAGTGCAGGAAGACTACAGGAAGACTATGCTCATGGGGGAGAGACTGTAGACCAAGCCCAAAGCAACACCATTGGCATCATGTCAGAAACCGCAAAGCCACTGAATGCCTCATCTGCCAGACAAGCGCAGGATAGCTGGTCCTCTTCTGTTCATGCAGGGGAGGCAACCGAATTAGCAGATCCGGTTCTTGGTTCTCCCGGCTCTTCGCTCTCAGGGACTCGTTTGGTTTTGAGCGAAGGGTTGACTCTGGGTGTCGAGTCTCCTTCTCCCCTTCCGCTGCCTATGCTTCATACAGAGACAGGAGATGCCCTAGGGCTGAAGACAGCTGGACCTGCAGGGTCTCATCTGGCGTTGAGTTCTGAGGAATCCATGCTGCCTTCCTCCTTATTTTCCAACATTCTGGACAGAGCCAGGGAGAGTGATCAAACGACACCAGAGCTTGCCCTGCCTCACTCCATTACTTTGCGCGAGGTGCATGAAAGCAACAAGGACAACAAAGTTGCCTCCCCAGCCCCTTCCTCCAGCTCTAATCACACCAACACCACCAGCATGCCACCTCCATCAACAAGTGACAATGTGATGAACATCACCACCCCCAGTGCCACTGGAACCTCCATGCCCTTGCACTACAAGTCTGCAGACAACAGCACTGATGAGGCACTGAACTCTACAGATTATGGTGCAAACAGCACATTAACCAGACCCTCACTGCACTCCGATTTTACCAATGGCAACCTTTCAGCTCCAACCGAGGGCCCATCTACAGCAAGCGGCAACCTTAAAAGGCTGGTCCCCGGACCGACCAGTGGGCCTTCGGACTCTAATAACCAATCAGGTCCTGGCTCGGACCCGTCACATACTCGCGATGCAATCTGCCTGAGGAAAATGGACATTGTGTGGGTTGTGCTTGCCATCAGCGTGCCTGTGTCCTCCTGCTGTAAGTTTCTTCTGAAGCTACATCCTCCCTTTTCTTTCCTACCATAATGTAAATACCAAGAGCTGCTCTCCAGGCTAGCAGAGTGCCATATTTTAAAATGGCATGTCCCCGGAAGAAGGTGGGCACAAGTTTATGGCTTGTCTGAGAGTGTTTTCTCTTATGTGGACAAACAAGCTACCCAGATAGCAGAAGACTCAGGGCTGGTTGCCATGACTAGATAGATAGATAGATTTCAGTGCCGACCCATTTTCCAGATCCGGTCCAGAGTCAGTTTGCTGGGTAACATCTCATGAATTGTCCAAACATCTCGGCATTATCAAGGTAGCTCAGCAGATCTGGCTGCCTAGCAACCTGTAGCAGGCAGTAAACACAGTACAGTATTTTTTAGCCGCACCAGATACAGAATTTTTTTGCATGTGTCACTGGAGCCATCCTCTTCTCTGTTCTCTCGATAGCTGTACTCCTCACTGTCTGCTGCATGAGGAGGAAGAAGAAGTCCACCAGCCAGGAGAACAATGTGAGCTACTGGAACAACGCCATCACCATGGACTACTTCAGTCGTCACGCTGTAGAGCTGCCACGAGACATACATTCCTTGGAGATTTCAGAGGTATGTGCACTTTCATCTAAGGTGAGACTTAAATGTTAAAAACAGTCATTGTACAGCCTAATGAAATATAACTAGATTGTAAATAAAGCATTGTAGTGAAAACGGTATTTTACATTTCAGATTTGCAAAGGCATTACATGTTAGGGTGCCAATGCATGATCCTGCATGATTTTATTTAAAAATGAGCTACTCTGCCCTCTGGTGGATGAACAGGGTCACTGCTGGTGTGCTGCTCCCTGTGGGTGTTTTCACGTTTATCCTCACTGCAGTGCATGCTCACTTTACTTCCTTACATATCCATGCATATGAATGTCTCGTTTTCTCTCCCTTCAAAATCCTTTACTCTGTTTATCCGTCTGTCTCTTTTGGTGGTTCAGAAAGACAGTGATGCAGAAGGAGGATGGTGTTTTGGCTGCTCCTATTGACGCAAAAGGTTTTGCTTCCCTTTGCCTCGGGCTCACCATCATGTAGAGCTGTTCCCAAGCAACAGTGATTCACCAACCTTAATATCTTCATCCCTTTTCTATTATCCCAAATCCTCCCATCGCCTTGCTACCATTCCTCATTCTGCTCTGTAGTTCTATCTCCCTTGCTGAGTCATTGTGATCCCCCCCCCTCCATCTTGCCTCTTTCTCAGCGTTTCTGACAAGCAGTATTTTTTCCCCTCTCTCCATTCCCTTTATGAAATTGCCCTGTTTTTGGCCCCAACATTCTTATTATCATAATGTTATTCTCAGATAATGCTAGTTCACCAGGAGCCCTCCCCTACCCCATACCTCAAAGTAACAGCTTAGTAATTAGAACCTCCCATATAATTAACAGGGATCAGTCAATCAGGCACCACTGACAATCAATGCTGACCATATTTTCCAGGAGCAGGAGATTTGCCTGCCCCCTAACGGTGACTACAGTGACAGCGGAGTGGTGTTGGTCAACCCCTTCTGCCAGGAGACGCTCTTCATCAACAGAGACAAAGCTTCTGACATCTAGATATAGACTGCATCTAGACCGCTGCTCGACCTCCATGTCGCTTGATCAAGACCTGGCGAGGGTTGTTACAAACCCACTCCTCGTCGGAGACTTCCCCCTTTTTTATATGCGGTATAAACACCCCAGCCGAGACTGCTTTCTAACAGAGGAACACAAACATATATAGAGATGAATTTTAAAAGTGAATGAAAGAGAAATACTATTTACTATGAGGGAAAGACTGGGTATTTTTTCTGGTGTACATTTTCTACAGATGCTTAATTGTTATAATGGTTTTTATGTCTTTTTTTTTTATGGAAAAAAGACGGTGTGACTCTCTTTGGTTACTGTGGCTTGATGGGGAAAGGAACTCTGCTTAAAGAGGGAATATATGCTGTAAAGATGTTTTTTTTTGTGACCTAACCCAAAACTCTTACCCATGTACTTAAAAGCCTGTTGAACTTGAATTCTGTACCAGAGGTTATGCAGAGATGTTGGGCTTTGTCTTGCCGGACGTGTCCTCAACTGTATGAAATAGGTGGGGGGTGAGACAGAGTCTCATTCTAAAAGGAGATTGGGGCATGAAGTTGTTATTCGGAGGGTCCAGTCCCAGTAAGCCACAAAAGTAATACATGCTAAAATTGAAAACACATTCTATTTGCCTTGCATGTATATTTTTTGTCTGTGAGTGGCCTGTGTGCGCTATGATGCTGTCTCTCGTTTTTTTTTTTTTTTACCCTTTTTTCTGAATGGAGCCTCCAGTCTTTAGTCAGAAAAGCCCAGACAGTTGTGCTCTTAAGTGGCATTTTCCCTCGACTTACCAGCCAGGGGGACCTAATGAAATGTCTGAAGTCCCTCTTTAACCCATCGGATTGTGTGCCCAGTACTTCTGTGCGTCCATCCGCATGTGTCTCTCTGTCTGTGTACGTGTGCGAGTGGTACAGAATTTTATTTTATAGCAATTGTATTACAAAAACAGGTGGGCCTGAAAGATTTGTGCATTAAACGTAAACATTTATCTGATCCATTTCCACCTTTATTTGGCTGAATTGAAACATCAATTGAAACATTTGGCCTTAATACTGATGATTGTTGCTCTAACCTGTTTCATTAAATGTATTGCGGCATACTTTTGATGCTGCACATGAATCCCCAAATAATTGCTGCAGTTCGTCCATTTTGGTGGGGGAAAAGGTATGTGAGAGCATATATAAATATGAATGTGTGTTTGTATCCTTGTTCATTTATGCGTACCATGTCTTTCCTCCCCTTTGACCAATGCAGTTTAGTTGAAAATGTCAGATAATGGTGACCAAATATCTAGTCATAAGTCTTGATCTACTTTAACACCTTATTGAATGGTGTTCTTGTCTCTCATCATTACAGCTATTTAAAACAGACTGATCAAGGTTACTGGTGAAGAATTATAGGATATTTGTTTCACATTGAGCGCATTCAGCAGAATATATTGTTGTTAAAAGGGGTTATCTTTCATTACATTTACAGTATTATTATGCATTGTACTTGCTCTGTTTTAAACATCGCCTCAGTTGCTGTTTGCCTTTATTGTTATGTTGGTGTTCTCCGTCCCTCGGTTTTGGACTCCTGTTGCATCCATACAGCAGCGGTGGCCACGTTGTACCACCAGATGGGTTGTTTTGTGGGGTGACATAGCCTGGTGGCAAAGCAGCACTGTGTTTCTGGTGTAATGTCTTGTTCTGAATCGTAGCACACACTGTACTTTTTTACTGCTGAGCAATAAAACAGAAAAACTTTCAAGGTCTTGCGTCTCTTGTTGGAGAAATTTAAGAAACGTATGGTCATTTTCAGAAAAAGACCATAGTATAGACATTTGCTGTCATAACAAGCATATAAGTAAATCTGACTAATGAATTGCATGAATATGGTTGTTTGCCTCAACATGTGGTCAGCATGTCTTTCATGCAATCAGTCACCATTTTAGTTTAAATGTATGCCACTATCTTCATTCCATTGAATTTTCCTTCAATGCAATCCACCCCTCCCCACCTTATATCTAAACCTTCATTGGGCCGTGTAGCTTATGCAGATGGTCTTGCACCACATTTGATGGCATATCAAAAACGTTTGGAATTGAAAACATTCAAAAGTCATTTCACCAGGAGCAAAATTTGCTCTTTCAGTAGCTCTGATCAAGGCCAAAAGAACATAAACCCCGCTACGATATAGACCCACCACGCCAAAGTCAGCCCTCAACCTCGTGGACGCTCAACTCACCCAACTGGAAGTGACTGTATTTCCAGCTGCTGTTGGCTCCACGCAGGTCACCGTGATCTAACTCGCGGTAACGTGATTGGTCAAGGATTAGACGCACCCTGCAGCGATTGGTCTAGGCCAACTGTCAGTTCCACACTCCACCAATGAACGATCGCTTCCGGGGCGAGTCGGTAGGTCGTGTGTCAAACGGCGGCTTAGTCATACGCTTAGCTGGTGAATGTGGCAGGCCGACGGGCTGGGGCTAGCCAGCTACATGCTACGGCTCGGCGAACACGTGAGGTCGCGGAGTCGATAGCCGGAGAGGTCCGAGTCAGGCGAGGTGCCGGTCCGTCTGCCGCTGCCGCCGCGAGAATCCGCGCAGTTACGTCGTCCAAGTAGGGTACTGAAAGAAAAAAAAATGGCGGATGTGGGGACCATGGGCGCGGAGAAGAGCCTGGACGACTTCTTCGCCAAGCGGGATAAAAAGAAGAAGAAGACCGAGAAGGGGAAGGGGAAGGAGACGGGCACCGGGCCTGCGGCGGCCGCGGTGAAGAAGGGCAAGCGGGAAAAGGAGAAGTCGGCGAAAAGCGAGAGCCAGGACGCGCAGGTCGACAAGGTAACGCCGAGCCGGGCGGTCGGGGTCGGGAGTTTCGGCGATTTCCCGTCTCGTCGCCATGAGACGCGAGGGGTCCGGTCGGCTCTGGCCGACGTTGCTTTTTAACCGCGCCCGTGGCCGCCGAACGCGGAGCTGCGTCGACGATGGACGCCTCGCCGGTAACGCGAGCGAACACATCGGCGCAACGCGGCCGAAACTTTTTTTTTTTTTTTTTTTTTTTCCGCCATCAAAGTTCTTTCCCGAGTTTTTTTTGCGGTCTAGCCTGGCGGATTTAACGTGCGCGCAGCTGGCACGCCGCCCTCGTGTCGGCGCTTCCGGGAGCCGCTAGTCGCGCCGCCCGTCGAGCGAACGCGGCCGCCGGCAACATACCCGCCGCATGCCGGCTCGCCATTTCGGTCCGGTTGCGCCGTAACGAGCCACGCCGCCGGCTTCGGGGCTCTTACTGTCCGAGAGGAACTCGTTCTAATGTTAAAAAAAAGTTAGTTTAACTAGTCCACCATTTTTTTACAGTGTTGTTGCGGATCATCATGGATGACGTTGGTAGTTTGGGATGATTTCACGCTGGCGTGGTAGCTAATCTAACATTACTCTTATTTCTTTAAATCACAGCGTGACGTAATACATAGGGCCCCGCGCTACACAGGTTTACGATATTCCGTAGTCGGGCTTGAACTTGTGGTGTGACATGACAGCAGAACACTTTATTCCCAGGCCTATTTTGACAAGCGAATTTTGTGCCTAGAAAGTATGTAAACATACACCAGACATCATCAGGGAGCGGCCGGTTGCCTGTTCGAATTCCGATCCGCCACGGTGCCACTGAGCACCGTCCCCACACGCCTGTCAAGGGTTAAAAGCACAGGACACATTGTGTGCTGTGCTGCAGTGTGTCACAATAACAATCACTTCACATACATCAACGCATCACCTCCGAGGTGTCCTGTCATATCTCGCACCAAAGTGTCCATGAGGTGGGGTGTTGGGCTTCCATGGCACACGTTATTCTCGCATCTCCCACAGATGCCCGATTGTTGTCCGAGGAGCAGAGAGAGAGTGTACGTGATGTCTTGATGTCTACCCCGAAGTCCCAGTGGCTGCTGACCGTGGAATCAGTATGAAATCAGAGATCTTATCCACCGATTAACTCTACAACTCTTTTTCTTTCTGGGATCTGTATGTTTCCCTGTTAAAATCAGGAAACGGTATTCCCAGCCACGTGGAAATATGCAGTTACCACTGGTTCATTGTTAAATTCTAATGATTGAAAATTTTAGCAGATTATAGTTCAATTTTTTAAAGACATGTCTCTCATACCTTTTGTATTGTGACCAGGGTTTGGTGGTTCAGCCTTTTGTGCCATGGGAGCTATTGATTGGTTCAGATATGTCCGCCATTGAGCCATGTGCACCGGTCACCTTTACCAATTGTCCTTCATAGGACCACTTTTGCAGCGATTGAGCACTAATTGCATCATCCCACTGCTGACACAGTTAGTTGTCTACCTTCACAATCTGGCCTCTGCTCAGAGATATTCAACTTCTTGTCCTTGACCAATCTTCCAGCTTTCAGCAAATCAATTGATTTCAATTTAGACCTTTTAAAGGAAATGTCGTCATCTTTGGTCATGGGCCAATTCAAATAGTTTGGATCTTTGTGTTTTGCAGGAGGACGAGGAATGGAAGGAGTTTGAGCAAAAGGAAGTGGACTACTCTGGACTCCGGCTGCAGGCCATGCAGATTACGTAAGGCACCAGTCTTAAAACTTTTTAGAGCGGTAGGAAAGGCCAAATGCAAAACCAAATTCCAATTTGACACACATTGTGATTTAACTAACGATTATTCACTATATCGTGTGTACTTCAAAACTCTGACATAACCGCACGTTGAAATATAAACTGTGCTGTAACTAGCATAGTGTCCACACTTGCGTTTAAGTGGGTGTGGCTTTGACTTATCATACAGGGACATCAGTGTAGCGTGATTGGACCCGGGGCGGCACGTGCACCCGGGTCTACAGCCATTTTCCGACTGAAAGCGCCATTTGCTCTGAAAGCCATTATTTTCCATGGCTTGCGTGGTTTAGCGGTTGTCAGTGCCGAATCTAAGTTGACATTTGATGAACTTTGACCGCTGCACGCCGCAATGCATTTTCGTGCGACCTTTAGAATCAAGGTGCTGAAATGGGCAGTGTTCCGTCTTCCCTTTCAAAACACACAAAGCGGGAACGCAGGCGAAAAACTGATCTTATTGGTCTCTGAGTGTCCAGAGATCTACAACACCACTATAATCTTATCAGGAGTTGAGGGGAAATAGAACTATAGATAGATATCTGTTCAATTAATAGAACTAGGTTTTACTGTCTGAAATTAGTTTACTGTGGACAGTGTCGTGTGGCACATCTGCCCATTCAGTTGCATTCGCCTGGTTCCGATCTCCCCAGTATGCCATCGCTGCAGCAGCGTCTCTTCCGCCTGCATCCCCAGCCCTCCGGTCCCTCGCTCACTCACCGTCTCCAGCCGACCCGGCATGTTTGTACAGGTGTCTTCCTTAGCCGACGGAGCAGAGTCAGTTATTGCAATTTATAAAAACACATTTATTCCAAAATGCATTTTCAATATATTGTTCAAACCTAAATGCAGTACTATATTTCAACTATTTTAACAATTTTTGAACAACCTGAAAATCAATTGACTTAGCTTTCTTTTTTTTTTTTTTTTAATATCTTAATGGCCAATAATATCTTGCCTATGATGACATTCATAGTTGTTTGGGATCATTTAAAGCATATTATGATAACCAAAGGTTTCTTACCCATTTGTGTAGGATATGATTTTGCTTATGTATTCACTTGCGCATGTACTTTACTTTAGTGATGAAAAAGAGGAGGAGGAGTATGAAAAAGAAGAGGTCGGAGAAGATGGCGAAGTCATCCCCATGAGTGGGGAGAGAGTCTCTGGGCCCTGGAATAAATCTGGAGCTTCCTCTGCACCTGCTCCCCCTCCTGTTGGTGAGTTGAAACTTGCTGCTTATGGATTAATAGGTTTGCTGAAACCCGGTAGTAATCCTAAAGAAATCTCAGCCTGGCTGTCATGCTGATACGTCTGCCCACTTGTCCATACAGAAGAGGTGGAGGTGCCTGAATCCAAACCCGCAGGAGTGTACCGGCCGCCTGGAGCCAGACTTCCCTCCGCCAAAAGAGGTCCTGCCCAGGGTCCCCCTGAGATCTTCAGTGAAACCCAGTTTCCCTCACTGCTCACTACGGCCAAGCATGTAGAGACACGCAAGTAAGATGTGGCTGCACGCACAAACAGAATTTACAAGATTTTGTACATTTCTAAGCATTTTTTTCAATTATTGCTGGCCAATCAGGGACTGTTAACTCTAGATTTCATGCCAGCCTTTTCGTATTGTTTGTATATTAATCTAATTCTATTGTTACACATACTTGCTCAGGGACACAATGGTAGTAAGTGGGATTTGAACCTGGGTCTTCTGGTTCATAGGCGAGTGTGTAACCCACTAGGCTACCACCACCCACTTCTTATAGTGTAGTAAAACATGTTTTTTTTTTTGTTTTGTTTTTTATTAAATCAGGGATCGAGAGATGGAGAAGACCTTTGAAGTTGTGAAACACAAGAACCGTGTGAGAGATGATGTGGGTGGTGCTGCCACGCATCAGCTGCAGCTAGACAACCAGTACGCCGTATTGGGAGACAAATAGCCGCCACCTCCCCCTCCCCCCGCCACAGTTCATGCGGTTATGGCCGAACCCCCGGGGGAAGCTGAAGTGTGTCGACGCCCGAAAACATGCAAGAGCTGCCACCACCAGTCTGGACATTTTCTCTCTTGTGTGTATACACACACACACACACACACACACACACACAATGACATACAGATAACAGCAACACACACAAACACAGAACTTACATACATAGCATCATTGCAGACACACCCCTGGTTGGCATAAGCCCAAAACTGACTGTACTGAAAGGGCTGTGGTTACAGAGATTGAATGAACTCTATATTAACGAAAATCACGCCTCTACGATATAAACGTGTTTTGAGCAGCACTGCAACATGGCTGAAGAGTGGCAATGAAGTGTATCATTGTGGATTTGCTCAGAGCAACGAGCGGTTACAGGGAAAAGCGCGCTACAGAAGACAAACTATAAGATGTTAAATCATTATAGCTCCTGAACATTGAGGTTTTTTTTTTGTTTTTTTTCCCCCCCTTTTTTCCTGAAATGTGTGGTCCTAAGTGGTAAAGTTTGGGCAGGAGAGGCGGAGGATTCTGCAGGATTTTTTGAGGCGACCAGCAACTCTTAGAGGAACACTTTGGTAGAAGACAAAAAAAAAAAAGGTGTTTAAAAAAAACCAATCTGAAGTGGCCTTACTTTATAGAGGAAAGAAGTGTGTGAAAAGGTGACGTTCTCTGGAAAGATTCTCGTCCCATGGGATGCAGCCTGCCACTATTCTGAAAAGATGAGGTTTCCTCCCCGCACCCCTGTGTGAGAGTGTACTGCTCAGCCAGTTCTTTCACAGTCTAACCATTAACGTTTTCCTCATTTCCATCTCGTTAACCTTTACTCTCCTCTACCACCAATTTTTGTTTTTCCTTTTTAAAGTTATTCCTTTCTAATCTTTCGCATTTAGTTTGGTGACAACTTGGCTTTGCTTTACTGTGCTGCGTTTGCTTTGCTTTGTGATTTTTGGTTTTCTGATGAACAGTCAGGTTGGGCTGTTACCAGTGGAAGAGGATGCAGCGAGTCACTGGCTTTCTGGATCCTGTCCTGACTCCCTGTCAGGAGCGAGCGGGTGTCCTTTGCGTGGACCTCAGAGTAAATGATGCTGTTAGTGGTTGTGGTTGGAGTGCTTGAAAAGGCTAAACCTTGAACCTGGTGGTTTTTCTGTCTATTTTTAAGATGTAATGTGAAGAAATCTCAAAACCCAATTTCTGATTTTTCAGCCTAAAATGAACTATGAATAAACATTCAAAGAGCAAAAAGAAATTAAAGGCAGACCGAAGAAACTTGGTTTTTCTGCCTTGTGTATGGATTTATTGTGGAGATTGTCTTTGTTTCTGTGCGCAGCAGCGGTCATCTGCTGACATTCATTTGCTCAGCTGGGCTGTAAACCTGATGGTGGTGAGCTGCCCATCCAGCTTGGCTGATCCACTTTTTGTGTAACACTAATCGGTGGTACCCAATGCAATCTTTTAACTTCCTATAGTATTTAGGCTGTATTGCCAAATTGGTTTGTGAATTAAAATGGAGTTGGGATTTACATTTTTTTGACTGGTAGTGTTTCAGCTACACGTGTAGTATGCTACAACAGGACCACCTGGGTGCCCTTGTGCTAGATTAAGGCTTAACATATTCATAGTTATACACTGATCTAAAAATCCTATTTTAATGGCAACTTTGAAAGGTAAAAACAATTCACATGAAGTCAAGTTCACCCAGTTCCATCATTTGAATGCAGGTTTTAACTCAAGGTTATCAAAGGCCAGCCACTACAAGATTCTTTAACTTGAGTCTATAATGAAGCTTGGGTGATTATTTTATTAAGCAATAAATATTTGGTACAAGCGGAGAGGAGCAGGAATACAGTGATGCAACTTTCCTGAAACAGTTGCTAAGCAGTAACATTGCATGTCTCTCATATTTACAACCCAAATGTACATAAGGGTCTGGCCAAAGACTAAAGAACTGCCTCAATTGTGCAAAAAGCATAAAGAGAGTTGTTAGAAAGGCAGTAAACAGTGTAAGTTCAAAAGAGTGTATCAAAGCACACGGATAGTACTGGACTGGACATCAAAATTTAGGCTGTGATCATTGACAAACATTCAAGAAAATGAGATGAGGGGTTAAGGAAGCTACTTCTTCATCTCCAAAATGCCACTGCCTGGTCCTCTCCGTTTGGCACTGCAGATGTTGCAGAACTGAGCCCCGGGAATCTGGGAAGACAGTGAATATTAATTAGTTTAGTGGTTAAAAGCAAGGTCTGATTTTTAAAATGATCAGACAGTTAAAGCAGATGTATTGTTTGTGCATTCCAGTCCATTCAGCGAGTCCTAATGATAAAGAAATGCACTTAATATCTGCAAAACAACTGAGAACTATAAAGAGTAATTGAAATATATAGATATTGAAAGTGACAATGAACTCACTGTCCCTGGGGAGGGCAGGCACTCTTTGTGGAACATGTGTCTGCAGTGGAACACGACCACCCCGAAGGCCTGGGCTGTGTCTACACCACAAAAGTGCACCGGTGATTAGGCAGTAGTCGGGGAATGGTGTAGTACTGTTAAAGTGTGAACTATACCTGAAGGCAATATTGTTGCATGGCAAGATTCGCAGATGTTCTCCTCTGCAGAAAAAAATGATAAGGTTTCCAAACAAGTTCAGTGTGATTTATTCCTAAAAACTAGACTTCTCAGTTCTAGGAGAATAGAACTTAAGAGCTCTTCACCATCAACCCTGATGCCTCTCATCTGAGTCCTGTGCATCTTCTGTAGCAAGGAGAGTGAATCTGCCACCAGGATCTTCTTACACCCTTCCCTCAGCAAGATCTGGGTAGAAGAAAGCAGCATATGAAAAGAAGAAAAATGGTTTGTCATTCATTTGGGCATCTTTATAGAGCTGGAAATTTAGCAGAGGACAAATTGATCCTAGTTCACAGAAATGGAGACTTGCTTAATGTTAATACTTGAGTAAAACCGGTTTATGATGAATGAGGTTTTGGGACAGCCAACCTGCAAATTGTAGTCTTGTAAGATTTTGACCAGAGAGTCTCTGAGGTTTGGGATCCTCATGCCCTCCTTAATACGGTGGATGAGGAGGATGGGGTCTACATGGGTCCCAATGTTATTCAGCAGGCCTGTGATGAAAGCTGTGAAAGCAAAGCAAAAAACATAAGAAAGCGTTAAATACCAAAATATATCTTAATATATTGCAATTATACAAAGCAGAAGTGGCTTAGCGGGCAAGGAAGCAGACTCATAATCAGAAGGTTGCGGGTTTGAATTCCCACACACTGCTCCCCGGGCGCCTTTCATAGCTTCCCACTGCTCCCTTAGGGGATGGGTCAAAATGTAGAGACCACATTTCGCTGTGTGCTGTGACAATTAATCACTTTCAGATCCATAAGTACTATTAATCCCGACTCAACACTATGGACGTGACTTACGCGGCTTATCAATGGAGTAGGAGATGAGGTCTTCCCACAATTCAGCATCATCCTGCTCCTTGGCAAATTCTATGGCCTTATCCACATCGCCCAACTCCTCCATGATCATCTGCAGCGCCCTTCTGCAATTCCCCATGCGACCTGCAGGGGGCAGCAAACCCTAACTGTTAACGTCACAAGCATACAAATGTGAACTGCAGCTTCTCTCATTCTCCATGACTCACTTTACACGTTGTCAACAAGAACAGCATTAATTCGGATGTTCCCCAAGGTACTCACTGAGAAGGAAGACAGTCTCTTCCACAAAGTTCCTCTGTTGGCAAATCTCAAGGGCCTGAAAGAGACCCGTCTTAGTTATTTTCATGAATGTAATATCCATGTAGGCCTTTCACAAGAGCACATGCATCATTAGGACAAAAAACATTTGTCATTCTGTAAATGCAAGGTAAGCCCTGTTAAATGATCTGAGGAATTAAAAATGTCTACCTTCTCCAGTGGGCAGTGGGTGCTGTCCCTGAGAAAAGGCAGCAGGTTGGGACGGTCGTACTCTGCATACAGGCTGATCTGTCGTTCATGGTAGCGCTGGCCCTTATGGTGGTCTCGCTTAAACAATTTATGAAGGTACTGCAGGCACAAGAGTTATGGCGACGTTAAGTCAAACATTTCGGGAAGAGACTAAATAAGATGTGATTCTAAACAACCCTTTTAAACAGATTGTCTTTGTAAACAATGAAATATGAGCTCAAATATAACAAAAATATATATATAAAATAAATATAATAAAAAAATAAATATAATAAAAAAAAAAGATGTGACAGATGTCTGTGTTAACAAAATCTAAACAAAAGCCCTGAATTCCTGTACTCACAACATGCAAAAGCTGTGGCTTGTCCTTCAGCTCCTCTACCACTCTGTCCATCTAGGAAAGAGGTTATGGGAAAAGAAATGGAACACGGGATTACGGTCACCCTGCAATGTTCACAGACAGAGGTGAGAACTGGTGAAATATGAGAGGCTCCAGGATTCACCTACCGATATTTTGTCTTCGTTATCCAGCAACATGTCGACAGCTTTCTGAAAAAGAAGAAGCAGGGAGTGGATAAATCCCACAGACAGATCTATACAGATACAACCTGCAACCTTACAGGTCTTCCATCTCAAATATCATCACATGTTATGGAATTATGAGGCAAAACTGTTTTCTGATATCGAATTTGTCTGTGCTGCACATTACAATATTGTATCAAAAGGGATGAAAACACTGATTCTTGTTTTTAATATATGTTAAATCACACAAGCAAAAAGCCTGTTATTGCATTCAGCCATTATAAGTCACCTCTTTATCAAAGTCCATGAGAAGGACAATCTTGTCCTCGATGGAGGAAAACAGGTTGTGTTTGTGGATGAGCTGGTAAACGTCTTTGTGTCGTAGTTTCAGGTAGATCTCCAAGGCTTTGTCATACCGCTGGTCATAGGTGTACCTAATATAATAACCCAGGAAGTCATCATAAATCACCTTAGGAGTAGAATACAACCGGAATACAATATTTCAGAAAATTACAAATATTTATGTGAAATGAAAACACTCACAGTTCAGCCAGCGTCTTCAGCAAAGTTTCATTGCTGGGGTCTTTCTTAAGGTGGTCGTTCACTGCCTGAACTATGGTCATGTTGTTGTACAGCTCTCCTGGCCACTCACGGATGAGCATGGCAAAGCCCTGTGTCATGAAATCGCAAAGTGATATCAACAAACCAATAAAAGTGTACGCATCCTACGTGTTACAATTTAAAAAAAATGTAACAGGGCAATTTACGGCTACATAATTTATTAGCATAATTATAATAAAATATGACTGTGGAACACTTGTTCTTCTTATGCTGATTAACAGCAATTCATGTTATGATATTCAGACAGTGAGCAGTGGAGTGCACTGATGCATGATAGGTTGTCAGCTATGTTGCCTGTAATGCTCATGCAAGTTCCTGAGTAAAGCTGCAATAAGGAATATGGTCAAGTGCATTAATTTGCAAATACAACAATGACTATAAAAACAATATACTGTACAAACAGTTTATCAGTACATAGCTATAGTTTTGAATGGCTGTTGAAGTTGAACTCAACTAAATGAGAAATGATACAACCAAAAACAAACCTCATAGTCAGTCTTGAGAAACTCATGCAGGATCATCTCATAAATAACTGGCCTGAGCCGAAGGTCTCCTCTGGGGAGGTACTGACTGATGGCCTGGGCAGGCAGGGCAAGAGAAAAGTGAAACCACCACCACTCGCCCATGGAGTGAAAAGTACACATTTTCCTATAAATGTAGTATTTAGTATGGAGTTTTCACTAGTTTATTTTAACAAGACCAGTTCACCTTCAGCTGGCCAATGGTCTTGAACCGATACACTTCGTTCTCCCAAAGTTCCATGTTTTTTCCCAACACTTTCTGACATTTCCTGGAAACACACACAGAAAACAATGTTTTTTTTGTTGTCTGTTAGGTTTTTTTTTTTTTTTTTTTTTTATCCAGGAGGAATGATGGAAAAAGAACCTGGCAGCAGCATCATAGTCTCCATTCTCCACCAAGTGGTTAATGTACGCCATCCCAATTTTCTGGTGGAGGATCCAAGAAATCAGATGTATTTAATGATACACTGATATTGTCTGATCTGGCGCAGACTTCAAACAGATTCACAAATATTGGTATCAAGAGTATATTGGTGGATAATCTCTACCTGGACATCGTGTCGCTTGATGTTTTTAAAACTGATCTCCGCTGCCAACAGTGCTTCCTGAAGGAAAAGAGCAGTTTCGGGTTTTATCAGCCATTAGCTGCTGGTCTGTGGTTAACACAAGGTTGCATGAATATATTAAAATAAAGAGAGGTTCATAAGGCCAGGAAAGGACAGGCGTCCCCCTCTCATACCTCGTACTTTTTCTTGTCTAGCAGCCAGTCTATGTGGTCATCCTGGTCCCGCTCTTTGGCCACCACTATGTCCTTGGGGCTGATGATGTAGAAGAGCGGTTCTCCCTCAGAATGCTCTGCAAACAGTAGACCTCTGTTTCTTATTCACTACCATCATACTGCTGTGACCAACTAGGTCACTCAAAACAACCACTAACACTGGTCTTACTTTATTAAATAACAGACCAATTTAACGCTCACCGCGTAAAGTGTCTTGATATTTCATATTTTTTTATATTATTAAACATTATTGCAAGTCACACATTTTGACCCTTCACATGCTGTCCTACCGAGCCGGTAGTCCCTGCATTCATTGTCTTTAAAGTTGCGGACAGTGAGTGCGTCAGATGAGATCTCCTCACAGCTCTCGGGAAGAGGCTGGATAATGTCAAGTCGAGGTCGAGCACGGAACTCCTCTTCCTGACAAAAGTAAAGTAAGGTCATGTAATGTGTAGTGTGATGTAATATACATACATACACACCCACACACACAAATGTGACTGAGGACTAAGTAAAATGTCACTAGACGTTTCTGTAGTCGGATATGTTACCATGTGCTCAGAGTTCTCCTTCACATAGTACAGAGTAACCAGCTGATCTGCCAGAGGAGCCAGTCCACAGAGGAAGAACTCTGTGTCGAAGGCAGACACTACAAAACAAAACGACATGGTTCCGCATCGATCATCAAAGCACTGGAAAGAAATGGATGTTATCGTGTGACTGAATAAACGTGAATAATAACATGAACGTTACCAATTTCTACATAGCGACTCGGCAGATCTCGCATTTCTGTGGGGTCGCGTTCTTTCACAGCACATATCTAAAAAAAAAAAAAAAATCATATGTTATTATGAGATGAAGGAGAGTTGATCAGTGAATTCCAGACATGATCTGTTCATAATGCATTCACCTAGGTGACCGAATGAAAGAGATTAGTGATGAGTTTTGGTATAATTTATGTGACAAGGGTGATGGGATGGGGCTGGGGTCAGGGACACACCTTAACTGAGCTGCCCCAGCCGATGATGAGGGTGGTGTTGTCCTTCCAGCACAGACTGCAGGGGTACATATCGGGCCGCAGGCTCACGTTGTCCCGCAGCACATTGGTGATGCGCTGCTTTGTGCTGATGTCATAGATCTTAACTCCCTACACGGGGGGAAAAAAAAGTCGCAACTATTATTTGTGAATTATGTGCAGCTTTTATATGAACAACATTACTATGTGCAATAGATTTCAGTAACATTTGTTTGAAACCCATTGCTAAATAGATGCTAAGATCTCTACTACTGACCAATCCAAATCAAGCAGAACCTGGTGAAGTAAATGCATGTTTGCATTCACAATGAAGCAATATAGACGTGTTAGAAGAGGTTTTTGTAAACTAGCAGCAATAAGCACTAGGAGTAGCACGCTGACATGTTTTGTGCACAGAGTGAACATAGTTTTATCTTCTGAAATGTGGTCATCTGGGAATTCACACTAATCTTTCTGCTACGAATCTTACCACATTGTTAGCCCAGGCAATGAGGTTGGCTCTCCACTTGATGTTGGTGATTGTGCCCTCGCCCTCATGCAGAATTGAGGTTTTCCAACGATTCAGCCAGTTCCTCTCATATAGGAGGAGCTGCATCCGATGGGCAAAAACATTTTTATTACAAAACCTTTACAAAACCAAATGCTACCAGCAGCTTTTCATGATTGAAATTGAATGTCAATGCACTAAACACACACCTGATATGCCTTTGTGGCTAAACAAAGTTTCTTACTTTGTCATCATTTTTCCCCCACACGTAACGATCTGCACTGACAAACAAGTAATATCCAGTGATGTCAAGAAAGCCACAAAAAATGATGATGTAAGTCTCTGCACACAAGAGGGCAGTAAAGCACAGGAGACTGATGAGTGCCAGGCTTCAACCGTCTCCAAAATTCATTTTGACCAAGCGACTCTTAATTACCCAAATGGAGTGGTAAGCGGTTTCAATAAGTGTGTTCCTTCTTGATTCCATATCAAATAAAAAGGTCGGCCATAACGTTTCATGACCTCACACCATACCGCTAAGCTGCCAAGACAGCAAATATTACATTCCTTACATTTTAATTAAGAGCTGGCAAAGGCATTAAACAAATTGAAGACTCCCTCGGAGTCACGGCAATGGACAACTTCCCAGTGCATTTAATGAAATCAGATCTACTTTTTTTGGCCTGCTTGGTGGCACAGTGAGGCCACAATGTCCCTGAACATCCTTTCCATTCCCCTTTCAGCAATCTGTTCAGAAGCTACAGGTTCCTTTGACGTTGTAATCCTACAATACACTCCACATACCCCAACTGAAAGAGTCACTTTCCTTTTGACAAGAGAGCACAGAGGTTATGATAATGCCTTTGCCTTCTGGGAGGAAAAAAAAACATGGCTACAGCGCTTCATAGAAAAAGGTAAGTAAGGCGGCATCACAGACATGCACACATTCTTATTATGGTCGAGTGGGAGGTAAAGAGGGGAGGAAAATAGACCCTACCCCCCACATCCCCAGAAAAAAAAAAAAAGAAATGGTCTTCAATGTCGCTTCAGTTCTACACTTTGGCTATGTTAACAGATCACAGAACACAGCGAGAGGGAATGACAGTGCGGGGCTGTGCAGACAGAATTGAATTGCTTTTGACAAGATGTGTCTTCAGTCGAAGCTTTATTGATTTTCATCGCAGGGCACATTATGGAGGTCTTAAGCCGGAGGAAGAGGCAGAAATCAGAGGCGATTGAAAGTAGAGGCATGAGGAACACTCGCTGTAGCTCTTTCATTACGACTCGACTTGAGTCAAATGAAACGGAGCGGTTTTAACCACTTCAGTCCTGGAGTCCTGGCACAGTGCTGCTTCTTCTCACTATGGTGGCACGCAGGACTTTAACGTTACGTTTTAATGAAGCAAAAATTCCAGCAGGTGCCCGTCAAAGAAGGTCCAAGAGCAGCACCAGGATACCCTTAACCGGCGTGCGCCTCGGTCTGAAATGCAACTGTATTTGTTTACATTTCCAGCCCCTAAAGAGTGTTCTACATGTGCAGAGACTGTGGGTCATCTGGATAATGACTGTTATTTGTTGTGCTCGGGAGACGGCACCTCTCTGGTGAACGGCACTTTGGCAAAATGGGCCACTCTCCTAAAAAGACCAGGCCTGAGAGAGAGGACAGCACGGTAAGAGCCTTCCGTGCTTACTTATAAAAGCAGAAGGAAAAGCACAATTCACAAACGATGGTGGGGGCGAGATCAAGCTGAAGTGATCAGATGGAAAACCGAGTCAAGACAAGGCTACTTTGAGGCCTTAAAAGGTGCGCAATATTCCACACAGGTATTGATCAGGAAAAATGACATATCTGCAGTAATTATGCCGTTTCTGCCTGAAACTAAGTGGATTTTGCTGGTGGAGCTCCTGCTTTTACAGATAAAGTACTCACCTTGTTGCCCCCAGTGACAAACTGCTTGTTTGATTTGCTGAATTGAGGGTGTAAGGCAACCACCTGAGGGACAAAGAAAGAGTTTGAGTGAAATCCAACACAAAGAAGACCACCCTGTGCAGTAAAAGGCTGCATTGAACAGACCACGCCTACAATTTGTGCTGAGGAACTTCATCAGTGATGACATTCTAAACAGAAGATGTCGGGCGGCCGAGTATTTTTTGCATTCTGCTGCCAGGCCGACCAGTCCTATATCAATTTGGTCTGTATGGAAGTGTGGCCATTCAATAACTGTAAATGTTTGAATAAATCATTTGAATGTGTAATAAAGTAGCCATTGCATTCACTCATAACTATAATTCCGCACATTTAAGCTGCTTTGCTTTGTACATCTGATTGTCGCGGAGACGCTCATCCGTACATAACGGAAACAATGGGGGAAAAGTCGATTTCTTTATTTCCAGTCTTATTCACAGACCTCCACTGCACTCATGACAGCAACACATTCAGACATAAAAGGGGTGCAGCAAGTCATATGCCAAAGGTGGTGAGTACGGTCCCACCCTTCAGTCTCAGAGATCAATTCTTACACTCTGTTTCACGCCATAATGGAGGAGCATGAAGGTACATATCATTTCAGTGTATTGTGATGCAGTGGTGCACGAGCTGAGCTGGATAATTGTAGCTGTGCTTGGGTGTGCTCTTCTTTCTGGTTGAATTCTTTCATTTGAACTGTACTATGAGTGTGGACATATTCAAATGCACATGTAAAAATGAGATATTCATGCCCTCCATTGGTGTACTGCAAACCAAAGAGTACCTACGGGACCTTCAGTAGCAAATAACATCTCTAAAAACTGAGGAATTTTAAAATTGTATAGGTATTAAATTCAGAGGTGGAAAGTATGAATTACATTTGTTCACATTACTGTAATTGAGTAGTTTTTGTGAGTAATTATACATTTTGTTAAGTTGTTTTTTGAAATAGGTAAGTTTACTTAGAGCTGGTCAATTGGCAGTCAATCACAAAAAAAAAAGAAAAGGCCTACACAATAGCCAATTGGAAAGTTGCAGTATTGTATCTGGGCAAAATGCAACAAAACAACAAATGAAACGATATCCTGGAATTCTTTGTGTTATTCTGGTACTTGTAACTAAATCTTCCGAAAATGTTGTTGACCCCAACAATGATGCTCCAAGTATCACTTCATGCAAAATGTAAGTATTCACACTGCGTCAGTTTTTCCATATTTTGATATGCTACAGTCTTATCCTAAATGCAACTAGATTAAATCCTCAGAATTCTACACACAACATAATGTCATTGTGAAAAAATGTTTATTAAATCACATCTACATAAGTATTCACAGCCTTTGCTCAATGCATTGTCAATGCAACTTTGGCAGCAATTACAGCCTCAGGTCTTTTTAAATATGATGCCACAAGCTTGGCACACCTATCTTTGGCCAGTTTGGCCCGTTCCTCTTTGCAGCACCTCTCAAGCTCCATCAGGTTGGATGGGAAGCGTCAGTGCACAGCCATTTTAAGATCTCCCCAGAGAAGTTCAATCAGATTTAACTCTGGTCTCTGGCTGGGCCACACAATGACATTCACAGAGTTGTCCTGAAGCAGCTCCTTTGATATCTTGCTGTGTGCTTAGGGTCATTGTCCTGCTGAAAGATGAACCATGGAGGCCACTGTGCTTATTGGGACCTTCAAAGCAGCAGAAATCTTTCTGTAACCTTCCCCAGATTTGTGCCTCCAGACAATCTTCTTTGACTTCATGCTTGGTTTGTGCTCTGACATGAATTGTCAACTGGGGGACCTTATATAGGTGTGTGCCTTTCCATATCATGTCTAATCAACTGTTTTTCCACAAATGGACTCCAATTAAGCTACAGAAACCTCGGGGGAAACAGGACGAAGCTGAGCTCAATTTAGGCTTTTACTTATGTACATGTAATTTCTCATTTCCCCCCCCAATTTTTTATAGATTTACATTTACATTACGGCATTTATCAGACGCTCTTATCCAGAGCGACTTACAATCAGTAGTTACAGGGACAGTCTCCCTGGAGCAACTTAGGGTTAAGTGTCTTGCTCAGGGACACAATGGTATTAAGTGGGGTTTGAACCTGTGACTCTGTAGTCTTCTGGTTCATAGGCAAGTGTGTTACCCACTAGGCTACTACCATCCAAAACCTCAAGTTAATGTTTATCACATTGTCATTATGGGGAGTTGTGTGCAGAATTCTGCTCAAACTGAACAGTTTATAGTGTAATACTGTAGTTTTCAATGAGGCAAATTTTGTTACGTTTGTGGGCAACTATGCTTAAAAATCTGAACATAGTTTGTACATCTACTGCCTAAACGTCAAATAAAAACAACTAGTGCTTTAAGCAAAGTAAAAAAATTTTACCAAATAATTTTTTTCAGCACCTTTTCCACCACAAAACCAATATTCACTGCATTCAAAACACTTTAAAACAAATAAAATTTTAGTGTTGTTTCTCAACAAGTTATGTTCATTTAGTCTATTCTGTTAATCTGAAAAGAGCCAGAATTACAATTTATTTTGTGCTTCAAATGACTTCAAATGACATAAAAGAACAAGTTATCCTTTAGAAATTATAATTCATTTGATTTAATCTTAGTAGCATAATCCTTCATGACATACTGGAGAATTATATACTGATCTTACTTTTATAGGGCAGTCAAAGTTCTCATGGAAGCCTTCACGAGTGTAGAGTCCAAACACCTGAACCTGAGAGACGAACAAGAAACATAAATGAAGGAAAACGAAAGACGTAAAACATCATCCCAAATCAAACCTGGCTGAACACTGGTTTTATGCAACAAAAAACATTTTTTCCAAAGGAAATATGCTTTAGAAAGCTTGACTAAAAGAGTTATAATAGTAATGCCAATCAAGCTAATTAAATCAAGGTTGTACAGTCATTCACGAATTAGATTTTTGCATTTCTATGCACAATGAAAGCATGGATTTCATTCAGCAATGAGGACAGAGGTCACCCTGACCTCTCGGTTATCTATGGCCTTTCAAACAAAGTGATTTCTAGGTCTGCATCCATGTACTCCATTTGTAAGGTGCTTTGGAAAAACATGACAGCCAAATGAAAGTAATGCCCTGTCATGATGAACATCACAGAATTTTCAAAAGCACACCCTCTCTTACCCAGATATTCGGCAAGATATGCCATGCTAGCTACAAAGTAATATCCCCTTATGAATAAATTAGACCTATCTTTAAAGTCATATGCTGCCTTCGCTTCAGAATACTATACTAACAAGACACCTTAGTAGGGTCATTAGATGATAATTAAATATCATCTTTCTCCATTAGGCCCATGGTCATGAGCAACAGTGGATGTGTTCTCCCCATTTCAGAGGAAGAATAAGAGCCCTGCAGGTCTCTGCCACTTGATGTTTTACACATTATCCTCTTTGATTAAAAAAAGGTACCTTGATCCAAGAGCTCACTTCGACTTGAAGTCGCCTATCAATGCGATCAACATTGGAAATACAGAAGATAATGGGGGGGGGTTAGGATTACCAGCATGTGAAGGTGAACAATGCCTACCACATCGATTTTAATTGGAGGGGCCATGTTTGCCGCGACAAGATCTTGTTTCGCTTGTGGAACACGCAACGGGGAGTTATCGGGGTCCATATCTGAAGCGCCAAAACCCCTTGGAGGGTAGTAATAATCAGCCAGTGGAGGCCTGATAACAGCCAGGTGCAGATCAATGGAAGGATATCTACAGAAAAGTGATAGAGATCGCAGGGAGGCCGTGGAGGGGCCCTTGTTCCTTTAACACGAACATGCCTGGTTTTTATGAAGAAGCACGTACACATCAAAGGTACAACACTACCATTTGCCTGGGACTTCACACTGCATGGTAACTATGCAGTCAGTATTTGATCCAGTTACACACTAATAATTAGATTAATGGAGAAATTGTTTAGCTATTTCAATTGTAAACTGATTAAAATGTTTTGAAATCATCCTAGAAATATCATATTTTGTAGAAATCATTTCAGTTTCTCAGTTGGAGTAAACAGTTGGAGTAGAATGGGATGTTCAAAACTTTAAAACTTGGATTTTAACTTTAGTAACTGTACAGATATAAGCACTGTCAAGCTATAAAAAATACAACTAATTAATGAATAACAATGAATGAATTGTTATTCATTCTAAATCTGGCTATAGTCATAAAACTATTACAAAAACACTGTTCACCAAGGGTGATGGGTTAAATGCAGAGGACATATTTCATTGTGTCACCATGTGCTGTGCTTCACTTTCACTTTAAGACGATGCTCTCAAAGTCAGTCAACCATGTCTCACATGGGACTGCTGAATTAATTGTTTACATTTTTTTGAATGGTGTAAAATAAATAGTCTACAGCATTCAACATGTTAATTCTTATAGCCCTAAGAACAATGTACTTTTATTTCATTATGGTATTTAGCAGACAAGACATGAACAGATATCCACATTTCTTGTTACCATGGCTATCAATAGTTATCAATTTTGAATGACAAATGATTTGGAAAAAAAATTAAAATCTAATAATAATAACAAGGTAAACAGTGTTTTGGCTGGAAAAGGCAAGTAAGGAATTTTGTGGAGAACTGAGGTGGCTCGTCATTCTGCTTACCTTCCCATCCTCAGAACAAACCCCAACATGCTCCCCGTCCTCGTCAAGGCTTATCTGATTGATCTTCACTGGGCTCTGGGAAGGAAGGATGGAATCAAGAAGTGCAACTAGTATCCAAGGACTTGACACATCGTCAAGCCTGTGTCAAAATTGGCTGACAACATGCTGACAAGCAGGTACACAGCACATGTTCAGCTCCTCACAGGTGGACCTCATGTTGCTTTGGGGGGAAATCTACTTTGCTGTCACACATAAATGATTTAAATAATTGTAGTTCCTGCAGTCTGCATTCGCAGGTCAGTGTCAATGAGATCTGGGTGGTCTTATTCTGCATCCATTAAAGATTTTAAACTTGGTGGTGAACTGAAGTGAGCCAGATTTGTGGTATCAATCAGCATAGTTTTCTAGTCCCTCCTACTACTTTGCTAATCAGTTTAAAGCTAGAAGCAGAGCATAAATTGAAATAGACATAGCTGAATAAGGTTGGAACTGTTTTTGAACACTGCCAAGTGCCGTGCTACATATGTGTATGTCGTGGATTTCAACAACCTACAGCGTTCAACAGCCTTGTCGTGCGTGACAATCAAAAGATGATGTTTAAAAAGACACTTACGATTTCAAACTTCTGAGTGACATTTCCCTGGATGTCCAACAGGAACACCTTTCCAAAGTGAGTACCAAGGGCCAGGAACTGGTAATTGAAGGGCAGAATACATGCAGTAAACATATAAAGAACATTAACATTGTTCATTGTTTTTAGGGAATTTGTTAAGGGATCTGGGTGGTGGTGAGGGGGGGGTTAGAAAGGAGCCAGTGGTGGAAGGTACAGGCAGGGCTCAGGGCGGAAAAGTGTGAAATTACCAGGGGAAGGGAAAACCCCATTTATCAGTGCGCCGCAGTGTGAAATGGCATTTTTTTCCCCCCTTCTTTCTGGGAAATCAAAATGCCTCAACATAATGTATGAGCTACAGATCAGGCGTACTCTACTTTCAACCCATTTACCAATGTTCACCATTTATATATAAGAAAATCTTTACATGTACCAAATAAAGTGATATGCTATAAACACTACCACTGAGTAGTTAAAGAATTTCAATAATATGTAACATTTTTTTGAAAAATGACCAAAAATTGTCAGTCTTCTGGGTATTAAACTAAGAGCAGGACCACTCCCTCCCTCCTATAACACACCCACCCACACACACCTTTTCTCCCTGCTCATTTCAGTGAGTCTTCCCCCATGGTTCAGTGCAGTCTATAATGAAATGCTTATATTTACAGGCACAGCCGAGCATGTCCAACAGAGCCCCCCGCAATCTCCCCAAATAAAATCAGCTGAAATAAATAAATAAGTGCAGTGGCCTCGCTAGGCAGAGGTGCTTTTAAAAGGATTTATCAAAATGGAATTTCTCAAATCAAATTCTGATTCCGGGCACTTAAAATATGAGGCAATATTAGGCAATGCGGGTGTCGAGTGGGTACGTGTTTATGCAGGCCGCGTATGTGCTGATAGGGGGCCGTCTGTATATATGGTGTGTGTGTGTGTGTGTGTGTGTGAGTGAGTGACTGGGTGAGAGAGAGAGCCTGAGAGGATGGTTTGGTGGCAGGAACCGTCCTGAGGGGGTCTGGAAAAAGAGGGCGTGAATTGAGCCTTATTTGAAATTCACGCCGCCTTGTCTTTCTCCCGCAAGGTTGCCTTTTTTGGCATGATGGAAGAGAAGAAAGAGATAAAAAAGAAGGGAAAATCCCCAGGGGCCAGAGAGGGGGGAAAAAAAGAATAAAATCAATAGCGGTTAATAAAACATCAGGTAAGGAGACATAACTAGGTATGACTATTCCTCCAGTGAAGCAGAGCATGAATGCACCCAGTGCCATGACGATTAGCCATCCAGCACTGTGTTAACAGTCCAGTGGAAAAGAGAAAAATAACAAGTTTTAAAGAATAGCAAGTGCAAAAAAAGCGATGTTTGCAAGGGGGAGTTCAAGTTGGAGATATATATATATATGACAAAAAAAAACAAACACATACAATGGCTGCAATCAGTGCAAAGCTATCACGCCATAATGGCATTTGTACTCACATTATAACCCTTATACTCAAGTGAAACATAATTAGAGCATCTGGAAACACTGACATTTTTATTATACTGAAATATATCAATATATACATATAATGGCAAAAAGTGGTAGGTAAGCCTTCTGGAATGTCAAACAGTAATCAACATTTTTTCAGTATTACCTATATTATATCAAACTACCCCCCTGTGCTGAGACAAATTGTACATAAAAAAAGCATTTATGTGATATTTATATTTTGTCCATGGAGCCCCATCCCTGCTCATCTACCTTATCATGAACAGTTATGCAGCTGGCTGCATCCTTCAGCAGGATCTCCGTCACCCCATTGGCCAGGCGCTCATACTTCAGTTTGGGCTCCTCTTCGCTGTCCTCTTCCTGGGGAGATGAATGTGACAGGATAGGGTGGGGGAGTTGGGGAAGTGGATGTTGAATGACCCTCATGCTGTAATATGGAATTCAGCACATTACCTGCAGATGCCACTTTAAATCTGATTTACTAAGTCCTGCCATTGGTACCAAAAATGCTTTAGCATGATTTAAGCTAATAAGTGACTTCTGGATTGTGCAGAATAGCTTTAAAAACATTTCTGCTGAAGCATTCCACATACATAACAATCATTAATTAATTTAAAATAACAGATCTATGTTGGTCTAGAACACAATAATAAAACAAGCAATAAAATAATGTGAAGGGGATGGGATAAGCATGGGATAAATGATAAATGCATTTCAGTCTTCTAAAGACCAAAAGGGAATACGTAAGCAATAAATAAAACAGGTCTAAGCACTGAACCCTGTGGGACACGCCGAAAGACAGGAGCAACGTGGGATTTGTGAACGTCTTATGACAAATTGCTCAATGCTCAGAGAAAATGAAGAGAACGGTGTCGAGCTAAGGCTTCCTTTTAAAAAACAGAAAGCACATGCTTTCTATTAAGAGTCCTTCCCAGACTGGGGAAGGGTGCAATGCCATGGGGCCTTCAGCACCTCGATCAAATCTGTCCTAGGGCAGCCTATTCTCCATCTTAAATAATGTCTTTATCCATTTATGGCCGTTCCACACTCTGACCGAAAGCGCCTGCATTGTGTCGACTTCAGCAAGCCTCAGCGGGATTCTTGTAATGGGTGATGCTGCATTTTCTTGGCATTTCAGTTGCACAGTGAGCCCCCTTTATCTCTTAATACCTCTAAAGTAGCTTGATTTTTATCTTGTCCTGCATTCTGTGATGGAAGCCCCTTGCTTTCAAAAAAAGAAACCAAAATTGGCAGCAGGGAAAGCCTTTTTCTTTCTTAAACAGCATTATTTTTTTACTCTTTTCTTTCAACCCCCAGGTCCATTTCCTGATTCTTGCCATGTGAAATTTCTAATGGCCGGACATTTGTCATGGTCTACAAAGCCATTACAGTTGGATGGGGAAGGAAAGGAAAAATCCCAGACAAAGTTTGTACACTGGGGTGGAGAGGGAGTGGGTGGTGGTGGCTTTGTTTCGTATCCCATAATTTCTGCCTCTTGTTAGCGTTTGCTGTGGCCGCTGACGGTGTGGATGGGTGTTGTGCCGTCCTTCCTGACGCTTCTAATTGGAGCCCTGGGGAGAAAGGAATGAAGGCAGCTCGGTCTTTAATTGCCCCTTTCCAGGCGTGGTGTGACCAGCCAAACACTCCTTCGTCTCCCTCTCTCACCCACCGCCTAGCCCTCCCTCCATCTATCTATCTACACCCCCAATCCCAGCATCTCTTTCCCCTCCCCGATTCCTCTCAGCTCCTCTAGTTAGAAACTTCTCTTCGCCTACAATTGGCGCAAAGAAGAGGAGCGTGCAGGAAAGTCAGATTAATACGAGAGGGCCCGAGTGCGGGATGCTCTCTCATTCAATTGAATGCGTGACTCCGAAAAGATGAATTCACTCGCCCCCTTCCTCTCCAGTGATATAGCTTCATCGCCCTCTGAAATTTCTGGAGGAAAACTAGAGAGATAAGAAGGGAAAAAAAAAAAAAAAAAAAACACCAAAACAAAAAACGAAAGTATGTTTCTTTTCATTTTTTTTTTTTTTTTTTAGCTGGAGCTTCACAAAATGGTGGAGACCATTCCATTCACAATGAGGGCATCAAACTGTGGCGATGGGGGAGAAGGCATGAGAGGGCATACCACACATATCCTACAGGCAGCCTGCAATCACAGGCAAAAGCCCCGGGCGCATTTCCACGCTGGCCTCGCCACATCTCTCCGCTGACAAGCCCCGTCACAGAGGCAGGAGGCGAGCGCGCGCCGCTACAATGGAGAACTAAATAAACTGTGGCTTGTAGCAATTCTAAGCGAACACACAATCATGCACTCCTGGGTGACTGTCTCTTTATATATATACATGTGTGGGGCTTCCCACGGTGAGGAGATAGGAAAACAGTTTCCACCGGCAGAGATTTCATTTGCCAGGCCAGATTTTTATTTTTTTTCCCCACCTTTCATGTATTTATTCATTCGGAATACCCCCCCTTCCTTTAAGGAGCACAGGTGGAATTGTTCACTGTCTTCTTGACGTTTCATTCTCTACATCACTTAAAGACAGACGCTGCTCCCCAGCCTGCTCTGACACGCTATATTTTATTTACCAATTCTCAGATCTGAACTGTGGTGTTCATACAGTCAAGTGTGAAATTCTTCAAATTATTTCTCTATGGGATCTGATGTTTAAAAAAAAACAAAAAAAAAACTATAAACTGTTCTGATATGCCTTATGTTGCATTTCCACTGGAAACTTGCCTGGCATCACCTTTGACCCAATTCTGATAAACATCTGTACTCTTTTATATAGTCTTATTGTCCAAAGTTGACCTCAAAATATAGATATTTTTTCAACCCATGCCTTAAAAAATTATTTAAAAAAAGTATGCATTCTTCCACTGTAAAGCACATTTAGAAGGCCATGTTTCAACCAATTATTTCTGCCCATTTTGTAGGTGAAATGTGAAGCAATTAGACAATCTTTCTGAAATCTGGTCATCGATTTCAGTCAATTTTATCTTTGAAATCAGGTGTGAATAAAAAAAAAACAAAAAAAAAAAACTCACATTTCCAGCCATACATGTGAAGTAACGACAAGCAATAGGGACAGTACTTTTTAATGCTCTGGCTTCACAGACTCAAAACCACCAGAGACTCCAACATAAGAGACTAAAACCTAAAACAACTGCAGAAACAGTTACGTTCCCTTAATAAAATTCAAATGAAAGCCCATCATTTCTCATTCATATGGGGCATGTATTTAAGCTTCTTCATTAAGCTGACACAATCGTATAGTGTGATTACAAGGGTAAAGGCACAATCGTAGAAGGATTTGCAAGAGCTAGATTCAATCTTATGATTTGCATTTTTTGCATTAGCCGGATGTGAGCACTAGGTGACCCCAAGGCCCTTACTCTCAACAGGGAAAATAATTCAGATGTTAACTTCAGGTTTTCACTGAAATAAAAGGGCATTATGCACCCCTTATGCATCATATGACCATAATTCAATTGTAATAATAGGCTGACTGTTGGGATACAGATGAAAAATTGACTACACCAGTAAAAAAAAAAACAGTCAACCCATGCAATGTAACTACTGCTGTATAAATCAGCAGAAGACATTTTAAAACCACCTTGGGGAAATCTTACCTCAGAATCATCTGTGTACTCCTCACTCACACTTTTCCCCTGAAAGAGTATTGCAGAGCAATTTCTTAAATGATCACTCTGAAATCATTTCAATCAGGTACAGACAGACAGTCTTTCAGCTATACTCCATAGCGCGCAAGTTTATTACATTTGCTGCATTATCCAACATTCTGCAAATCGTGAGTATTTTTATTAGGATAACAAATACATTTTCATTAGTTAGTGATTCGCTGAAAAGCAGAGATGTGTGCCGAAGACATTTAGCTAATTGCTGGCTAGCATCCGTGTTGACAAGCCATGTTCTGATTAATTTCACATTTCCTTCACGATGCAGCCATACGACTGCCAACGCACTTCTAAACCTGCAGACACACGGGGCAGAAAATAAACGAAAGCTACACCGTGCCGTTGTTAAACTGCAAAGAAATTTTAGGATTACTGCTCGCTCACCCGCTCCTCCGCTTCCGACATGGCGAACTTTAGCCCTGTGGAAAAAATGCGCAGTAACTGCACGTCAAACACAGATCTCTAGCGCATCGGCAGCCGCAGTTGCGGTTAAGGAAACGGCTCGGCCAACTTGTAGATCGTGACACTGCGCAGGCGCTGCTCACAACAGACCCGGGTAGAGCCACGTGACAAAAACAGGAAGTGAAGCAACTCCGCCCCTCTGTGCTGTGAATGCTGGGAAAAGTAGTCATTTGGTGCTGATTCAGGCGTACTCTTTATTTTAGAAGCGCCACAAGAGAAATGTTGACCCTTATCTCATAACAGTATGAATCGACTTATGCCCATTATGGACGAACATGGTTGAAAACTATTGTGTCTTCCCTCACAGGTTTACCATCCCATGATAAGTACATTAGTACATTAACTACAAATATAGTAAAATTGCAGATTGTTTATTTGTTTATTTGTTTGTTTGTTTATTTAGTTATTTCTTATGTATTTGTTGGTTAAACACTTTTTAAACATAATTTTTTATTATTTTGTTTTCTGTGAGTGGTTAAACAAATGTTTCTACATGTCTGTCTATGAACGAGGACAGCAAATCAAATTTACCTATGGGAACAAATAGAGTTACATTATCTTTTGGTTTATGTCTCTATTTTATTTGAACACATATAATATAATAAGTTGAACTTGTACAGTGACTGCAGTAATGTAAATGTGCAGATATCTCTTTGTGTGATATCTGTAATCGTGTAAAGGTCTTAACCTGAGAGGAAGAAAAAAATTCTGTCACTCAGTATAAATGTGCATACATTTATTTCCCCAGGGTGAAACTGAGTCGTGTTAATAACAAAATTCTAAAGGCTTCTTTATGCACATGCGTAAATGATGAGACGTCTGTGATGAGATGGACTTGGACAGGCTACACTTTGATTTGTAACAGCCCGCTTCCATAGGCAGCCAGAGGACCGGATTACAGGGGACAGGCTGTCAATATGTCCTCTGTGTTTATGCAGATTTTCACTGGCAGCTAAACCTGCGTGGGCAGAATCACACAGGTGTCCTTCAGAATAAGTTTAGTCTTCTGCTTAAAGAATCCTATTTAGCCAATACAACACAAAACTAGATTAATTACTTTATAATATATAATAATAACACAATACTATTATATATTACTAATAAGTAATAATAAGGTATCAGGAAACAGTACCTGGAAAAATTATTAAATTTCCAAATTTCCCAGTTCATTCCAGTAAAACCCCTGTAATAAATTAGATTTGATTATGTTTGTTTTTTGGTCTATAAGATTTTAATTCACAGAAACAAAATAATGTTTTCACTTAATTTCCCCTCAGCTGAAGCAGATCCTGTCCCCTTTTATAAAGACAGTGATTGATGTGAGCTGTATTTATCTGTAACACTACAGTGACTCTAAAATCCCTTGCCTACAACAAGATATTAATCGGTCAGTGAACCTTGTAATATGTAGTAGCCCTGCTTGTTACTTAATACTTATGCATTATCATGCATAATGTGCATGTCACATTCTAATATATGGATATATATTTACCTACAACATGTATGCTGAGCTTTATTTTTCTTGCAAAGCATCCTCTAAATTGTCAAAAACCCTCTGGCGCTACACTTCTGTATTCACACTTTTGGGACAACTGATAAATAATCGATGAGGAATGCTATGGTATTTGGCTACTTAGTGGCTGCCATCAGTATGCCCCTGGGCCTCTGGTAAATTATTGACGGTTAATGTCCTATTCGTTTAATAGAGTGTGGTCTTGACATCAAAGATGCAGGACAATAACAGGAAACACGTTTCCCGCAGAGCATATTTCAGTTATGAAATCTTGACTTCAGAAACTCTGTGTTCGCACCATTATTGTAGTAAAACACACAAGTTGAATCAAAGGTTGGATTAAGCATGTAGCATTCACACAGTGCTGACTCCAGTGCTTTCATAGGGTTTTTATTATACCACAAAAAGCTCACAAAATATCAAATTGTAATAAGGACCATAAAAGAGGTCAACAAAAATTAATAAAACTTAACAAAAGGTAACTTAATTACCAACAAACCAAGTAACAGAAACAAACTGGCCTAACAATCAAACACAGGGGAACATATATAATGGCTGAGCAGACCATTCAAAAAAAACAAACCAGACCACAAAACACCATGCTCATTGTAATTCAAATGTGCTAAAGCAAGCCAAATAAATGAAAAGAAACAGATATCATGACCAATCCCTCCCCCCTTGAGGCTCCTCTTTTGACCGGGTCCTCCCAAGATGCAACATCAGCACCGGCAATGGCTACCTCATCACTGGTAACTCAAAATTATTTGAGTAATAACAACATGATTGAAAATAAATTAAATAAATGTACTATTCACATACAGTAATAAATGAAATTGTAATGAAACGTAACTGTCTTTCTTATTTTAAAAAAGGATGTTTTAATGAAAGTGAAGTGATTTTACGAAATGTGTCCTCTGCTTTTAACCCATCACCCTTGGTGAGCAGTGGGCAGCCATGACAGGCGCCCGGGGAGCAGTGTGTGGGGACGGTGCTTTACTCAGTGGCACCTTGGCAGATCGGGATTTGATCCGGCAACCTTCTGATTACGCGGCCGCTTCCTTAACTGCTAGGCCACCACTGCCCCATTGCCCCAAGTTAACATTACTTAAATTGGTTATATACCAGACCGTGAGTGTCCAGTGCATAACACCATCACCGTTTGTCTGAGTGGCAGCAGGGTGGCCATCACAGTCTACATCCAACACACTCAGTTTCTGAGAAACAGTTATATCTCCTCGAATGCTGAAATTATCTAAATTATATAAAGCATCAGTTTAAAGGCTCAGCTTTTCCACTGTTTTCGGGACAAAAGAAACTGGTCACAAGACCTCAGTAATTTCTATGTAGTTTGTGGACAAAGCAAACCCATTCAGACCTTTAAAAAATATTTTGCTTTATTTCTTTTAAATTGTACCTTCTTGGGGGGTCCTGAAATCATCTGTGGATGAACACATTGATTTCACATTTATAGGCTGGATTTCAGCATTATTCTCTGAAGGGAAGACACATCTAGTTGTTATTTGGCTATGTAATTGTGTGTCATGCTGGTGCTGCGTGTGTCCTCTGGCCCATCCTGCCCTATATTACTACCTTGGGCCCTCAAGAGAACAGACCCCTTTGCCACTAGCTGAGGGAAAAAGAGCTCTGATTCGTCCTCCTTAGGAAGTGACCTTTAAGTTGCATTTGGTGCAGATGCCTATTGATGCATCAGCTGACACACACCTCTGTCTTTGTATCCTGGCCCCCTGCAGCCATTCTCTCAATCTCCATGTACACAGCTACCTATGATTTATTAATATCTCTGTGTTATTTGGGATTGTTTTCTGTATAGTTAGGTCTCTTAATATCATTTAAAATGTGGGTTTATATCTGGAATAAGGCCTCTAAACATCCACCATACAATGGACTGATATATACCTAGTTACCACCATGGACCGTGATATGGTACGTCTTGACCTTCAAAGCAGTCTTGCAGTCTAACACCGATCAAAATTGAGGTGCTGTCAGCAGAACACACTAATATACTTTAACGGGTCTTTTAACACATGGGTTGGTGTTGTATTCATGGGTTATCTGATATTCTTCTAATCTAGACACATGAATAAGAGAAGTTCTGAGTGTAGGCAGCTATTAGAAACAGGGCCTGTGTTATAGGCAATATAAGCAAATGCTAAGGACGCCATCCATCCAGGGGGCGCCACAAATGGAGGAAGAAAAAGTGTTTCTTGAGTCCACAAACCATCTCCCTTCCACTATGGCAAGCCAACAGGCCAATAATCGGCAGGTTCACAATGCGTGTCTAAAGAAAAAACCCACACATTTTGTTGCAAGAAAACAGCATAAAAAGCATTCAATTTTTTTTACTGCTGCTTAGTGGTAAAATGCTATTTGTGTACAAGCCTCAAAAGAGTGTAATTATTAACACATCCTCAACGTCACTTTTTACATCTCCATAACGAAACAGCGTTCTGTTAGACCACCGTTCTGGGGCACCACCTAAAATCTTACCTAGGGTTCCAAATTTGTTAGGGCCAGGGCTGGTTAGAATTGATACCGTGGGTTTCTGTACTACAGGTTTCTCTCACATTGTTGCCCTAAGTGTGATTTTCACTCCTTACCAGTCACCCTTTACGTGGAGTTGACCGAGCTCCGAGGTGAGAGTGAGGGATCCCCACTGAGCCTTAGCCCATCATGGACCTTATGTCTCAGCTTGCCTGCTGCCAGCCCCATTCGTCGATCAATGTCACCACAAAGCACTGTCCGAGCCCAGGTGGGGAGGCTCAAGGGTGGGAGCTGCCGGTTGCTGTTGGTGCGGCTGGTGTGGGTGATGGTGGTGCCTCAGCAGCCCCTCCTGACCCTCTCATCTCTTGTCTCCTCCCTGCCGAGGCAGCAGAAGGAGAGCCTGCTGGGAAACAATCAACACATTTACCTTGGATCTGAGCGATTCCACCAAGGTCGATACTCCATGCCGATGTGTCGGGGACAGCAGATAGGGGCTGGATCGGCGGGTGTCCTCAGGTATGCTCGTCAGAGCTCCGCTCTCTTTCTCTTTTTGGTCCCCCATCTCCCTCTAAGTTAGAACACTTAGTATGGCATTTATTTTCATATGTGATTTCTATCGCGCCGCGCGGCAAGCCCCTCCCCCCAAAAACTCGAGCCAATCCAAATCTTTTTAAAACTCTCGTTAAGGATACTCGTTGAGCTGGTGAGCTTTTGACCTTGGATGCAATCACAGCGCGCAGTACCATGTGACAGGACTTTGTTGATTTTTTGAGGAGCGTCATCTGAACCAGCCCTGAGGTGAAAAAATGAAAACAAGTATTGACAAAAGCAAAGCATTTTGCACTAAACTGTTTCCATTCTTTTAGCGTCACAGTTTGAAGTTCAAAAAACATGACCAGATCATCTCCCTGTCAGTCCCCATCTATGTATGTATGTTTATTATCAGTCCCCATCTACGTATGTAATATTATACAGTGTAATGAAATCCGCATAAACCTTGTGAGACTGTATAATAGTGCATTACACACACATGCTGTAGTTTTTGTTTTAATTCCAAGCAGTTTGGTGTTCATTAGGCCAAGCATAAATCACAAACAAAACCATGCCTCCTCAGAGGTATTGAGGGGGAGGTCATTTGTTTAGTGGGGAGGAAAAGAAAGTAACACAGTACATAATTCCCATGCAAATTGGGTCTGATAGCACAATTAATTGCCCCCATACACTAAGGGACAATGTCTTATTTTTCTTGTCATGCCTCCCCTATAATTAGGATCCACCCCACCACATCCAATGCCCCAAAGTCCCACATGGCAATTAGTATATATTACACAGTTAATGACCATTGCTCGTGCAACCCAAAGAAGTGATAAATTCAAATTTGTTCAGAATCACTCAGTGCTGTTAAGTGCTCTGGGGCAGTAATACGTGGACCGAAGCTTTTGCTAGGTTATTATTACAAAAATAAATCTGATTCTTAATTTCAACAACGTGGTGTCCTGTCTGCATCCTCTGGATGTGAGTAATGGGATCCATAGACTCTCTGGCTCTCTCTGTCCACCTCTGTAACCTGAAGGGACATTTGTGTCACATCAGGTACATGGCATCTCATGGACGGAGAGACGCAGGCAGTCATACCACTCCTGCTCTCTGCCTCTCCCTGGAGGCACGGGGGTGTTTATGGCGGTTTTCCCTCTCCGTGGCCATAATGCAGCATTAGTCAGAGTGGGTCCTAAAGGGGTGATGGTTACTGTGTTTATTGAGATTGAGCTTCTCTCTCTCCCTCACTCTCTCCCTCATTCTCATCTTTGGGAGATTCCCTAATGCACTGTCACCAGGTTCAGGATATAATTTTTTTTCTTCTTTACAATCTACTTAGCAATGATTTATCGATCGTGGTCTCTCCCTTCACAGAGAATTACCAAGCCTTTTTGGGAAATCAGATTTTCACACCTTCCTTGTATTTGTGTGCATCTTTGTAAGTGTGTGTGTGTGTGTGTGTGTGTGCATGCATGCACATGTCTGCATGAAATGTGGGCAAACTAATCTTTTCCCCCACTTACACAATTTGATTTTTTTTTTATTTTACTACTATTTATCACTCTCTTTTTCTTTGTTCATTGTCTGATATTTGAAAGTTTAGTTTGATGTATTTATATTTCTACTGAATAAAGAGTGGCGGTTTTGTTCTCGGATGTACTCTAAGATGTACTAAAATTGATCAGGGACACGCTTACTAAAAGCTTGAGAAAAATGTCCAAAGTATCACTTTGCACTGTGTTGGGATCCACCCTGAACACAGGGTGAGTGCCCTCTGTTGGCCACATCGACGTTTCTGTCAGCTGCAGACATGGAGATCTCCCATCCAAGCGTTGGCGAGGCCACAACCTGCTTGGCTTGGTGGATCATGTAGAGCACATATGCCCCAGCAGTTTCCATGTGGAACCGTTTTCAGTGGGTGGAGAGGAAAAAGGGCCCAAAGGAAGCACTGTTGTGCCAACAAACACACAAGATGCATTAAAACCAAAGTCAGTCTTTGTTTTTTTTTTTTTTTCAACTGCATACAAAGAATAATGCACTGGAGGGAGAAAAAATCCAATCAGACTGCTCAACTGGATTATTTCACAGGGAATTTGGAAGGTTTCCCTCTTGATCTGATCAATTATACCAGGTTATAGAGTTAATCGGCTCTGTGCAGTGGCCTCTGCTCCGCCTGCGTGTGGCCAGTCGTGCATCACTCACAAAGACAGGAAGTGACATGGCATGGTGATTTATGAACAAACGGGGCTTGTGAGGAAAATATATGTGTTTGCCTCTTCCTACAGCACACCTATGGAGTCCAGGAGCAATTTGAATCCATACCTCCTCACTGGGTGGTGCAGATGTCATACAGCGCATTAAAAATTTGTTATTTATGTATTATGGATTGATTTGTTGACTTTTCATTTTAAACGTGGCACACAGCTGTCTTTCAGACATGCTCATGCCTCGCGAGCCGGGTCCCTCAGCGTTTGCCGTATCACTAATCAATAATCCAAAAGTGTGTGTGAGTGTATCATGACAGCAGCTGTACAGCGGGAATGCAGGTCCGGGCTGTGCTGTGGTCAGGGTATTAAAAACTATCTGTCAGTGTCAGGAGGCAGACAGGGCCTCAGATGAATCTTGCTGAGAGGCCAATCATCAGGTAGAACGTGTCACTGATGCCTGATGCCACTGAGGCGTACAGACGAGGAAGTAACCAAAGTCTCTGTAGAATTTCTCGGAATTTTCTTCAAGCTACCTACCTTCCTGAAACTAAACCAAAAATCTTGTTTTGTTCTCTTAAGACTGGTTATGTTTCATTTATGAGCTTTAATCTTATTTATAGCATCACATCATTCCAACATACTATGACAGAAATGCATGCGCATGTGTCTCTGTCTGTTTTTCACATTCCATCCCTTCCATTCTTACCATCTTTTTCTCTCTCTCTCTTTATATTGCTACACTACGGCCCTAATACTGGGGGCCAGATCAGCTCACCACAAGCTTTGATGCTCCAGAAGGTCAACCTGGGGATCGATGTCCAAAAAACCAACTCACTCGCCTGACCAATCAATGTCTTTCTTAGATTTGTCTGAGGTGGACCCGCTGTGTCGTGTGGTTTCAGGCTTCAAAGAGATTTTTTTTGTGCTCCTTTCCAGACACGACTTTGATAGTCAACAGCCAATAACAATTTTTTTGTAATGTTCTCTGATCTCTGGTTCCATATTGTTTGTCTACCTATTTATGAAACAGATTTAAGGAACAGTTAAACTTATACAACCTTAAATATTACATTAATTTGCATTTTCATTTTTCCTTAATATAAAAAAAGAAAGTGCATGACATTTAAAACATCCTGAAGACATTAACTCAAAGGTGAAAAACATGCAGACAGACTGACAGACAATTTCCTATCAGTGTGAAAACTGGGGGCAGGAGCAGTGTGTTCCCAGACCTTCAGGGGAAGCAAACTGGTGCCTCCTGGTGCCACAGCTGCGCAGCACAGAGGAGACAAGCAACTGAAGCGAAGGCGATTAAAGGGGAGTAAATCCTGATACCGGCAGAGACACCAAAACATGGTGAATTTATCACGATCAATAATGAACGACTGCGTTCATAAGGATGGTAGATGGTAAATTCTGGAGAAAGCCGAAATGAGAATAGAGCTCACTTGAACTTGAACTTGGCTAACAGCTGTCAGGCAGGCATTTGTGTGAGTGTGTGACAGACTTATCCAAGCCAGGTCAGTAAGCCGCTGTGGAGGAAGAGGAGGGTAGTGAACATCACTGGCGAAAATTGTCATTACCATGTGCTACAGGCGTGCAATGCAATGCGATTTATCTTAAAAACACAATTGGAAAAAACATCCCGCCTGAAAGCCTTGTGTCATGATCAAATATGAATACAAAGTTAATTACACCGTAATTACCTCTTAATTGCTTATCCAAATTGAAACAGGATAAATTTGGTAAATATGGTGAATGGCTTTCCAAATTGAAATGAGTGAAATTAAAATAATTAAACGCAATTGCAACAATGCTATATTTGATTGGCATTTAATTTATACTATTTTATGATTATATTACATAATCTTTAATTACATTTAATTACATTAGATTACATAAAACTTTAAATATATTACATAATAGGTACACTTTATGAGTATAATTACAAAAGCAGGATGGTGAACAGAACGGAAGATAAAGGGATGAAAGAGAAACGCAAAGCGCATCAGATCGCCGGAGTGACCAGAGTCGCACATGTGAAGGACCAGACAGCAGCATCCAGCAGGAGGCCCAGCCTCCGGGGACAGAGGGGTCTCCGCCACCAAGGCCTTTAGCAATTAGCATGGACATTTCATGATTGGACATGAAGCGGGGAGGGGGGTCTGTCGTCTGGGAAGCACAAGCTGAGGTGTGTGTGTGTGTGTGTGTGTGTGTGTATGGGGTGGGGCAGTGGCCAAGTGCTTTTCCCTGTTGTTTTTCATCTGTGGCCAAAGAAGCGTAAAGCAGCCCCCCCATCCCACACACACACACACACACACACACACACACACACATACTTTCTGGCATCAAGAGCTGCCCTGGGAGTCCCTGTTTCATTAGCGTAATTAAGTGTGCTGAAGGTAGAACGAGGGGAGAGAAAGAGAGACAGACAGAGAGAGAGAGATAGAGAGACTGTTGCATTGGTGATCTCTCCTGGAGGGGTGTGCAAGGGGAAAAGGAGTTTCCTGTCCCCCCAAACCATGGCTCATGGGATTCTATAAACGGGACATTTTACCCAAAATACATATGTCCTTCCTTTTATCATTGCAATTTTTCCTAATCCTTTTTGTTGTGAAAAGGACTGGAAACGAGCGTTTCAGGGCCAGGTGGGGGTGGGTTGGGAAGTGGGGGGACCGACCCCTCCCTGTCCCGCCGACCTTTCAACCAGTCAACAGACTGTAAAAATAAATAATAAAAAAGTATTGATTATTTTGATGACAGCGTGATTCAATTAGGTATTAATTTTGCCCTCCAGTGGACCTATCAGGCGTCTCGAGAGGGAGCGCGGATGAGGATGGTGGGGGAGACAGAGGAGGGGTATGGGCATAAAACACATACAGAGTGGATGTGTGTGTGAGCCTTGCCCCATGGACGTGTGGAGCTTCCCATACTTAAGTGCTTGGATAGAGTGGAGAACGCGATGGCGAGCGACACCGTTTGTGGGGGGGGGCATGAGTATTGACCAGCCGCCGCGCTTTTCCAATGACAGCTTCAACTATTCCTATTGATTAACATTTTCATAGATTATCATGTGTCACATCAAAGCCTGCGGATGCGAGGCCCTCGGGTGGACATGAATCGACCACCCGGGAAGAGGTGGGCCCTGCAGACCCTCTTCACTCACTCACACCACACTCACTCACACCCGACCTCCACCATTTAAACACAAACCTGGCCATAAAAGACAGTCTGACCCCCTCTGCTATTGTTTGTGTGCCTCACGGCACGAGGGAGGGGGGCAACACCGTCTGTGTGTTTGTGTGTGTCTGCACAGAGAGAGAGAGAGAGCGAGAGAGGGAGAGAGAGAGAGGGGGGAGCAGAGGTGACATCTCCAGCGGGAGTCTCCAGAGGCGGCTTCCAGCTCGAACCTGCACATGCTTTGTCGATGCATCTGGGCAGCGGAGACTGGATTTGGGCTCCGAGGCCAGCATGCGCTGACTGTTTTCTGATCGGGGGCTGGCACGACTTCCTCTAGTCCGTGGACATTTTAGGAGACGGGGGGGGGGAGAGGCAGCCTTCTTTGCCCTTTTATCTGTTGTTGTTGGGTTTTTTTTTTTTTATTCGGACCAGCATTGTGGTAAGTGTGCGATTACATTACATTTATGCCATTTATCAGACGCCCTTATCCAGAGCGACTTACAATCATTAGTTAAAGGGACAGTCCCCCCTGGAGACACTCAGGGTTAAGTGTCTTGCTCAGGGACACCATGGTAGCAAGCGGGATTTGAACCTGGGTCTCCTGGTTCATAGGCAGGTGTGTTCCCCACTAGGCTACTACCACCCTGTATTACGTTTGTTAGCAGGCTTTTTAGAGACCAAAGCAAGTCTGCAGCTTTTTTTTTTTTTTGCACGTTTGCACGCATTTACGCATAAACTCTCCACTTTTGACGAGCTTTAATGAATCGTGGTGTGTTTTTTTTTTTGATGCATGAGAGCTGCCGTCGGCCGCGGTAACGAGGCCTCTGACAGGAGCCGCGCACCTTTAATGCCAAAGGGCAACGAGGGAGAGACTCCCCATCCATCCATAACGCATCACGGGGAGGGAGGGAGAGGGAGAGAGAGACAGATCCACGCGGTCTCCCTCAGCTTCTTTACTCCTGTGCTCTTCTCGTCCTCCTCACCCTCGTCCTCGTCGTCGTGGGTTTTTTTTTTTTTTTTTTTTTTGGGTTTTCTTCCTCCCTTCCCGGGGCTCCCGCCTACCTGGACAGGAACCGATGATCACGGGGCAGCTGAGCAAGCCGCTGCTCCCCCTGCGCGGCGACATGGACGCGGCCGACGACAAGCCGGCGAGTCCCGACAGCGAGCTGACCGACGAGCCGCCGCTGCCGGCCGCCGACGGCGACGAGAAGCTGTACGGTGAGTCGGCCGAGCTGCGTGGAAATGTCACCCGTGTCGCGGCGCCGGGAAGTGTCCGGGATTTGTGGGAAGTCGCGTTTTGCCGTAACTTTTTTTTAATTAGCAACAATAAGGAGTGAATTGAGGAGTTTATGGCGTCCTGCTGAGAGAACTGGGTTTTGTTGGCGTTAAAAAGCTGAAAACTGGGACAGAGTCGGCGGGGACACGCACATACACATCATTCGTCATGGAGCGTGACATGTCTTCACGTTTCCTCACATTTCCTCAACGAAAAGTGAAGGAAACGAAGCCTAAGGGGGCAGCGAAGTGCATACCGACCTACCAAGCGACGTTGTGTACTTTTTTTTTTTAACAAACTCTGCCACAAAAAAAAAATTATTATTATTTCTGGGTTTGGAAGAGGGTCCCCAGTTCACGTAGTTACGTTATAATAATGACCACGTGTGTTTAGTAAAACATATTGTTCACTATGTTTTGAGGAATTTTCACCTTGTTCTGTTTCATCTGCCAAATATACGATATTTGTCCTGCTTTTTTTTTTTTTAACGTCACCTTTGGATACCTGGACATACAGACTTCCGTGTTGGGCTCACAGCAATAGCTTATGTTTCGGAATGCATATAAATAAGATAAAAAAGTATGAAAGCAACCTTCACTAATACTTTACTTTACTTTATTTAGCAGACGCTTTTGTCCAAAGCGACTTACAAGAGGAAGACACCAGCAATTACAAATTAAAACTAAGAGCCCTGATAAGGCCTAACAGGTCTACCTGCAAATGTCGAGTGCATAACCAACAGCGTAAAGTAACGCAGAAAAATGCGCTTTGCTGAACTATTTCAATTAAAACCCATGGGCTTTTTTCCCCTTCTTGCTAGAATGGGCTGATGGTTAATGAAAAGTTTGCTGGGTGTGACGTGGGTTACAGATGCTTTCAGATGACGTGAGGTCCTGCGTTCAGACTCAAATGTCCAGGGGTGCTGACAGCTGTGGAGAGACGCATCAGAGGAGACAGCTCTCTGACGCATCATCACTTTTTCCCACCGATAGAATTATGCGTGTCGGCGTGCGAACCATGGATAAAACATCTGATGACATTTATGATTGCCGTTCAAATCTCATCACGTCTTTTTCCCGCCTGACAAGCACTGACCATCGTGCGTTTGAAAAACGAGCGTCGGTGTTTGGACTGACCAAGGACAGAAGTTCCTTCTTTCCTCTGTGTGTCGTGTTGGCCGCGTGGCGAGACTTTTTGATGTCTGTTTGAAGATTTATCAAAGGTCTTCACAGGATTTGGATAGATGGGCAGTGCTGCTGTAGGCATGCATTTGGAGAGAACGTGCTTTTATACACACGTGTGTCCATATACGCCCAGCGCTGGCTGTCCTAATGCAAAATAAATGATAAAATCCACTTTATAATGGTCATGAAAATCACATCCTTTTAATTTGAAACACGTTGTAAGCAGTAAAATATTAATTTTCAAAACAACAAATATTCCTGTTTCTAGAGCGACAGCAGTGTTTACAATAAAATTTTTTTACTAATAATGATGACAAAAGGCACAGCTTTTAATATTAATCTGGGAATTAATTCAGCAAATCATCACAGTGCTGGAAAGATTATAATTACTTTGAATTAATTTAAAGGTCTTCTGTGGACTGTAGTGAAATATTTGTTCTGTCTGTGCAAGGAACTGAGTCTGATGGCACTGTTGTAACTTTTTAGATGTGTAGTGTTATCGGGTTTTGGTGGTCTCACAGTTAGGAGCAGTGTGTGTGTGTGTGTGTGTGTGTGTTCTCCTCCAGCTCAGACACACAAACTCTTTTTCTCTTAAAAAAAAAAAACATTTCCGTGATGTGCATATTTTTGTAAATGTCCGCTTGTTCCAATGTGATGCATCTTTCAATAAATGTTTTAAATGAAGGATGCTAAAAATAATTAATTTAATTGTGTATTTTGATTATTTAATCTAAAAAAAGGTCATTGACTATGTCAAAATAATTAAAATCTCCAAATCAATGCGTATTTAAAAATGCCAAGAAACATTTCAGTGGCCAAATATGTAGAAAATTATTTAAGTTAATGAATTAACTTTAATTGCTGACATCTCTTTTTTCATCCTCCTTTTCTCTCATTGTTTATCTCATGCTTCTCTTTAATGAAAATGCTGTTATGTGTCACTGTCACAAAACATTACGGGCTCGCTTGTCATGTTAATTTAGTGGATATGGGTGGTGAATGCAATACTGTACATCATTGTAAACAGGTCTGAATACATATATAGACAGTGAATGCGTGAAAATCTAGTTTTAGATATTTTAGATTTTTTTTTATCTGTTCATGTATGAAGAGCTACCTGGCATCATTAAACCATGAAGAGGTGGACAGCACGACTACAGACCCACACAATACCTGTTATTTTTAGCCAGCTTGGTATCGCATTAGACATAAAACAAGCAGAATAAAGAGCATTGCTTGGTGTTTTGACATAAATTATACATCAGACATCAACACCCCCTCTTTCGAGCATAGCGAGGATGGACTCGACCGTATGCGGCAGTATGTGTATGTGAAATCACGGCCGTCTGCTGATCTGGAGAAAGTGCAGAGGAAGCGGTTTGGGGCGGAGTATAAAAAGAGGGGCTGCTTGTCGCCCCGCGCAGTCACCCGGGCCACGCCCGTGTCACTCATTGGCCTCCGCAGGCACGGGGAGGGCTGGGGAAAGGGGAGGAGCTTTTTCGGATTCCAGTCCGAACACCCTGTCAGGCAGTGATCAGTGTAAAGGTGCCTGCTGTCAGCCTGATGAATTTTTTAAGGATATCCCAAGGCAAGAAAGGCGGAAAAATACGAAAGCGGAGTAACGCTTTCATAATGCTAGGGTTACAATTTTCTTTAATAAGCGTCAAGTTCGCTTCTTTTTGTTCCACTCTCTGAGTTTCTTCGCTCCCTCATTCGCCGGTCTCTCTGTGTGCACCTGATCTCTTTAGCGACTGACCGAAATCTGCCCTTTCTGTAAGGACGACTGAGCGGCAAGCATTCGATATAAAAGTAGTGTGCCCAATTTCTGCTTTTCGTTTCTCTTTGTTTCAAGTTTACTTACTTCTTTACAAAAAAGAAATCTTCAGGATTTGGTCAGACTGAGGTCTCTGTGCATCTTGAGTGGGCATCATTGAAAGATGGGCATCTCTGTGCCTGGAGGCTGTGCTAGGGGAGAGCCGTGGGCAAGATGGCGCTCCCGGGCATTGTGGGTCGTGAGAGTGGGTGGAGATGAACAGGCAGGAGGAGAGGAATGAATGAAAGAAAGAAAGAAAGAAAGAAACTGTGCTTTGGAGTTGCACATATTGGTACTTAACCTAATTCCGATCATGGAACTCACTTCAGATGGAAAACCCACTACTGGCATGCCCACTCTCATACTGCCTCAGACGCGTCACACTAAAGAAGAGAAGAGCTTCAGAACTGGAGTCCCTTTCCATCTCCGTCTGTCTTGGCCACTGCTGGGTATTAACAGATTTTTAACAACATTTTGTACATATACAGTACACATCAGCAGGGGTGAAACCAGTTTTAAATTCTTCCGCTGGTGCACCAGCAGCAAAGAACGATTCAGATGCGATTCTGACTGTTGTATCAGATGACAGATTGATAGCAGATGCTGCTGACAGTGCATTTGTGACTGGTTTTGAATGCGAGTTTTGCCAGCAGGCTTCCCTCTTCAGTACCACGTAACATAGGTGACATCTTTTAGCATCACTTGGTACCATGCATGTCACAAAGCACAAAGCACGTCTACATTAAAATTGAGACAAACTTGTAATTTACATTTACAGCATTTATCAGACGCCCTTATCCAGAGTGACTTACAATCAGTAGTTACAGGGACAGTCCCCCCCTGGAGCAATTAGGGTTAAGTGTCTTGCTCAGGGACACAATGGTAGTAAGTGGGATTTGAACCTGGGTCTTCTGGTTGAACCTGGGTCTTCTGGTTACCCACTAGGCTACTACCACTACCATAATATTAATATTACATTTTATATTTAATTGTGAACAATGTATGATGAATGTGATGAATGATTCAATACTGACATTACTGCAGGGTTTATAATAATACATCACAATGTCCATATCAACAATCTTTCTGTTGAAGCATTTTCCTTAACAAAGCAAGGCCTGTTAGTGTAGGACTGAGAGCATGGCACCATGCCACTTGCTGCATTGTTCCCACAAAGTGTTACAAATAGCTGCCATTGGTTTTCCACTTCTGAATCCCTCCCTTTTTCACAGTGTGCGAACTCAGGGTGTCCTGCAAAGGTCTGGGCACCCTTGATTAAAATGCCATTCGCAGTGAATGGCTAAGTGAGCAGAAGATGAACTGATCAGCAAATGGCATAAAGTTAACGACAACACATTTCTTTCCTCTGGATCTCATGCGAAATTAGCTTTTTTTTTTATTTGAGTTCTCAGGTAACGTTTTTTCAAGGTCCCAGACACTAATTAGCTTGGTGAGCTATGGCTTTTTGATAAAAAAGATAGGTGATGAACTAGCTTTGTAAAGTTATAAAAATTCCGTATCATAATTGAGCTGGGGTGAAGGATGTTGGCGTTGAAGTTCATAATGTATAATTGCATTGAATGCGCCTTAAATCTGTGGAATGTGTCGTCTGTATTTTTTATTTTTTTGTTGTTGTTGTGTGGTTGAATCACTTCTTTTTTATATCAAAAAAGGGGAACACAATGGAGAGGTACATTTAAAGGAGTTTGTATTCATCCACGGGGTATTCGCCACGTGAATTGAGTGCACGCCGATAATGCAGGCATTGCAGGAATGCTTTTCCACAAAAACGCGAAATCAGTCAGGGTAGGTGTACACACACGCGCCCCGCCACCCCGCAAACATCCACCAACAAAAGTGCGGCCTTGGCTGTGGCAGGGTTGAAAGAGACCTGCTTTCAGCTCCGATGCGATATGTTAATGGCAAGATGCATTCAAGCCACACGCAAATGCTGAGAATTTCTCAGACTTAATTGATGAGGTGAGAGACTGTGAGTCAATAAATCCGTGGAAACTTATATTTGGCATATATTTGGTGCACAATAAGTATTATGTAAAGGGTGGTGACTGAATGTACAGAACAATAAAAGTATAATAATTGATACAACTAGTCTATTAGATTTTTATTAGACTGTCGCTGCCATTTAAAGTGTTTGTGATGTAAAGGGGGTGTCAAATGGGTTGATTTGACCCAATTTCAGCCTGTACATCAATAAAATCTGACATTTCAGTTGTCAGGTACAAAGCTTTAATATTGCATTTGTGGACGGGTGACTGAGCGTGTGTGTCTGCTTGTGTCACAATAGTTGAAATTTATATGCCAGTTTGTATTGTATCGTGTATATGCGGCTGTTGTTTTTTTACATTTTGATATGGGTGTCCGCGCAGGGTGTGTATGTTTGTTTGTAATATGAACAATATGTACTATATGTACTATATGTACTATATGTAATATAACCATGTGGACTAACCACTTGGAAAAAATACATGTTTGCATGAATATTTAATAATAAAAAAAGTGTCTACAGATGTACCTTTGTTCACTGAGATTCAGTTTGGGGTTGGTGTAGGATTTGTTAGTGGTACTTACAATTATATAATACACACGTTACATAGCAACTACATATTGTAAAAGTGTGTTTGTGTGTGCATGCTTTCTTGCACACACACATGCATGCTTGTTTCCTTTGTGTAATTGTGTTTTTGAGAATACGACTTGTCCCTTTTTGTAAGTGGCGCAGGATGATGACAGACACCGTCACCATGGAGAGGTGATGCTGGTAGACTAATGTCTCTGCAGCTTATCTGCCTCCCTCCTCAACGTGCCCTCACCTCCCTGCCCTGCTGCCCTCCCTTTCTTCTGGCTCATTTCTAGCATCTCAGCAGACGTTCTTCCCTCCCCTCTGTCCTCCGTCGGCGTCCCTAATGCCCGCTGCTATATGTTGTAAACGAAAAATGGACATTAGCTGGAAAAACAGTGGTTAAGAGACCAAACTCTTTTCTGTCTGTCCTTCCATAGTACTTCCCCCCCGCCTTCTTTCTCTGTTACCCCCCCAACCCCCCCAAACTCCCCCAACAAGAGTGTGAGAAATGATGTGGATGTGTACAGTTGCTGTCTACTCTATCTGCGCAATCCGCCTCCCTTCAAACAGCCCCAGACAACATAATAAGGCACTCGGAGGCACAATTCGGTATTATATTCAGCCACCAAAGCCTCATCTCTTGTCAGTTTGCATTTACTCAACCAAGGATGTGACGCTTCTATCAACGCGCTGTCAAATGGAGCCCGGCTGGAGAGACAGGGCCACTCATTTCACACACTTAGCGTCTGTGCCAAATGGCCAGCACTTATACCGATTCCGCCAAAATGGAGGACAAATATCACAGGGGTCACCTTTAGATGATGGGGAGAAAGAAAGATAAAAGAAAGTTCTATTGATTTATGTAATTGAAGGGACATTTTGAAGAAAAAGTACATGTCTTGTCTGGACAGAAGAATGCACCTCTTTTCCGTGTTCTTTTGCAGCAAAGAGTCGAGGACAGGAAAGAGCTTTGCCGGAGTGCGATGCGCCATGGAACGCATTGCCGATTTGTTGGGCTGGCGCCGCGCCCCCCCTCCCCTGAGTTTTAGGGTCTGTGCCTGTGTCTGGGTGTCGTGCGCGAGTCCTGGGTCCCCTTCATAGGAGCGTTCGGCACGAGTAGTGATCCTCATGGGGGAATGAGTGTCTGGTGAGGCTTGTCTTGTCATTAGCCCGTGTGATCCAGAGTTGTTCTTCAAGAAGTAAACCGAGGCGTCCCCCTTTGTCTGGATTTTCTGGAATTGCCCGGTTTGTTCATTGCGTTTTTATTTTGCGAACCCTCACACAGGCTCAAGCTCTACACCCGGTGTTTTCCACGAGGTGAGACGTCTGCAAGTGACTGTGGGCCGAGCTCGAGCGGAGGACTTAAAAGGGCCAAGTGTCAGTAGCATCCAGAGACACAATACAGAACCAGAACTCTTGACAGGGGGTTAGAACTTTAGTAGCATCTCAGATTACAAATCACCATAGATTAGCCAATTTGCCGACTACCGCTGTGCTAATGAGCTCAGTCACAATTGAATTCATTTTAATGAAACGTAATGCTATTTTACAGTAACTTTTATAGGTTCTAAGGTTCTGGCTGTGATCACAGTTTGCCTTCATATGCTTACTTAATTATTCCAACACATTTTAAATTAAACTGATTCGGAATAAATCAGAGCCATATTTTTTTCAAAATCCTATAAATAATTAGGTTATGTGCCTGGACCCATTGTCTAGATATAGGAGTGTTGAGGGGTTAAATTAAGTTATACTCCGAATGTTGTGCTTCTGAAAACCACAAGAGATTATTTTACTTCCCTGTTCTTCTTAGTTTTTGCAAGTCCTATTTAATGTAAAAATATTATGCATTTTTTATTTTCTTGAATTCCTCCTCATTACCTGAAACCCCCTTTTGTCTCTGTCGTAAGCGTACACACTCGTATTATTTTTGTGTAATCAGCTTATCGGGCAACGGGTCGCTGGTGGTGGTCGTGTTTAGGGGGCCGTTGGCTGGTGGGGGTTTGCTAATGTGCTGTGGTGCAGCAGGGTAATAAAGTGGCGCAGATGCAGTGCTTTAAACCAGGCCGGATAAAGCCAGCACTCTCGCCCCGAGTGTTGCTCCTTGGGAGCGAGATCTCATTATGTGGCCGGGACCGGGGCTCCGAGCCGGTCTGCTTAAACCTGAACCTGGGCCCATCTCCCTAATGCGTGGCTATGAAGCATGTGTAATACGCTCACTAATGCGCCTGTAGTGCCCCGCAGCCACTGATAAGATGCTATTCAAGTGCAGGGGAAGAGAGCGAGCACGGGGCTTTTGTTTCTGGGATGGCCCGCTTGCGGGTCAGTGCAGGCAGGGAAATGATTCGGGGCGCCATTATGAAATGATAAAAAGGCCGGCTTTTCAATTACACTGCAGTCCTAAATTAGCCCTGTGGGGTGGAACATGCATACACCATGTCCGTGTACTAAAGTGAGTGGAGAAGGACACACTTAAACTAGATCCACGCTCAACGTGCCCTTTCCTTATTTAAGTAATCTTGTTACTTTGGCGTATTACTTGTGTGTATTGCGTAATGAGGTAGCAGCCTGCTTCCCAAACGCTTTCTCCAGGAAGCCACCTTCCGTAGTCAGGAATATTTCCAACACATGCTTCTTTTGCTTCTAAACTACACTGGATTTTTATTAAAAAGAACTTTACTAAATTACCGTTAAAGTGGACTTATTGGAATTTTTACTGAGTGTCTATTTTCCTTCTTCTCTGTAACAGCTTTCATTGGGTTCAGTATTTCTCCCAATGTGTCTCTGCACTGCTCTGGGGTGAGAAACCTAGTTGAAAGTAGCCATGCTCTTTACATCCTTTTGGGGATGCTTTGGGAAACGCACCCCTGGTTAGTTTATGTTGTATTAATACATATTGTAATGCAGTGTTGTAAAAATGGATTAATAGGTTGTGGTACAGGCTGCATGTGAAGTCCATTATGCTAAAACTGTGGTTAAAAATCATGTTGGTGGCTGTTAGAGTCAGGATGATGAAGGCTGAACCTGATTGTGTAAAGACTGAACCAATGGTCATTGCCACACCTTCATTATGTGGAATTCTTGTGTAAAGCGTAAGGAATCGTGGTAAAAGCTGTAACTCTGTTATTGCATTTCAGTTCTTTAGCTTGTTACCTTATTTTTTATTTAAAGGAGCATTGGCTACCTCTGATGTTTGGTGTAAAGAAGCCATTGCTGTAAGTAAACCCGCATTCAAAACTGAAGAGTGGCAAATGTAAAGTGCAAATGCATCGCAATTCAACCCCCCCCCCCAATGATTTTTTAGTTTTTTTTTTTTTTTTTTTTTTACAAAAAGCCATTTTATCAAACCCAGCGGCGTTAGAAGGACAGAGGACATTATTTATTCTCCCTTCAAGGCAGGAGAAGCCCAAAAGGCAGACTAAAACAAACAAGAAAACAACTGCAAATCCACCCTCTCGCACCCTGACGCCGTCACCACGTTGTGGTATAATTGAAGCCGTCACTTAATCATGTGGATAGAAGGGCCCGCGCTCGGCGGATGGAAATAACAATCTTGTCTTTTGGTGTCGCCGGGTGTGAAGTGCGGGCGTAAAGCACAGCCACCGCGTCCTTCCACAGGCCTTTATTATTTATGACGCGTGCTCTTTGAGCAATGACCAGTACTAATGTATAACCTTCTGTCCTTTGGCTTCCTCGCTTTCTTTGAAACCAAAGATTGAGGTGAATAGAAAAGAGCGCGTTTCGGTCTGTGTGTGTGTGTGTGTGTCTGAGAGATAGAAAGGGGTTGGGGGGGTTTGGATTATAGTGTTCGTGGTGGAGGGGGGGTATATACTGGTAGAGACACAAGCTATCAAGAGAAGTTATTATGTTTTTTTTTTTTTTGGTTCTTCTCCTTGGTCCCCCCCCCCCCCCCCCCAACCTCCTTCATATTTGAGGATGTGGAATAAAACCGGGACGCTTCTGTTCTCACCGAATGGAGTTGGGGGGGCTTCAAAGCGCTCATCTCTTTCCCAGGTGACCTCCATTCCGCCGCGCGACGGGCCGGCGGGTGACCTTGCGGAGGTGAATTTCAGAGGCCTCCTGGCTGCCTGTGTTTATGATGATGTCTATTGATTCTGGTGGATGACCTTGAGGAAGGATGAGACGGGGTGCCTAAGTTAAGGAAATTATGGTGCGGGTGAGCGGGAGTGTCCGGAAACAACGCCAGCTCTGTAATTACGGGAGAAGTTTGCCGTCTGAGGAGCGTTTGAAGGAGTCTTCTTTTCAAGTAGCGTTCCTGGATGTTCACTGACGTGTGATGTGCTCAAGTTTTAAAATCGGAAAGGAATTAGGCAGCTGCCACTTTTAATAAAGGCAAAAACACACAAACTGTAGTCCCAGTCAAGCCTTTTAAAACTTTTTCTCTGCAATTCCCAGTTTCCACCCAACATTGACTGATGTCAGAAAAACTTGTCTTCATTTTGGAATAATGGACTTTGTTGAATATTTCAGGTTCTGCTCACAGAGTCATCGATAAGCATGTCCCACCTGAAGTACCTTTGAAGCAACTGGAATTCAGCAAAACTTTAACTAAATCAAAAACTTTCCAAAGTTTTGTTGATCTAAATAATCGAAATAGGCGAGTGGGTGGAGTGGACAGGTAGTGGAGAAGAGGGACAGCCAGTTGGTGGTTCAGGGGAAAGTGGGGCACAGGCTTGGAGGCACTGGGGTCGGATGCCCTCGGGGGGTGACGACAGTCATCAGTTTATGGTTCTGCACAAAGACGAGGGCACAGCCTGCCTAAACAAGCCCTGTATTTTATTTGGAACATTTTTAGAGAACACTGACCACTGCGTCAGAAAAGGTTTCAGGTACAACTGACTGCCTGTTGGAAGGCCCGGTGACTGCTTGTTTGTGGGTAAGTTGAACCGGAACTGGATGAAAGAGGCTTTTTAAAAAAAGGAGCGATGCTGAGGAAGATGGACAGAGGTGCCGACACGGGGGGAAAGAGATGACAAAAAGAGACGGAGCTGAAAGAGGGAGGGAGGGATTGAAGCACCTCGTTGCAGGACAGGGACAATGGGGGCCAGCAGGCAGAATCCCATTTACCTCAAATATGGTTAAAGTAATTTAAGAAGAGCCAAGCATCAATAGAAAAGGTAGACGACCTCAGCATTCCAGCCTCCCCTCCTAAAAGGGTTAGAGCTTTCTCGCACAACTCACGCCACAACTCCAGGATTTACAGATGGCCTAAAAGGATGAGGAATCATCTGGATTGGTATTTGTCTCTTTCAACCCCGAGGTAATCGAGTTGACATTGCCCGAGGCTGAGAGAAGGGTAGTCTTCCACAGATGTGTCCATGCACCAGGCGCTCCAGTCCCTCAAAGCACAAAAGACGGACCTCCCTCCTTTTTGGCCATTTTCATCTCTCTTCCCCTCCATCTACCTCCTCTGTCTCTGTTCGGAGTCTCCCTTTCCATCCTGCTTTCTTACCTATCTCATCACCTATTCCTCTCCCTGTCTCTCTTTCCCCCTGTGCCGGGCTCGTCCCGGTAATTTTCGCTGGCGAGAGCAGTGTTGGGGAGCAACGAACTGAGAAAGCTAATCCGAAGTACCTATGGCTTTGCATCAACCGCCTCATATAAAGACTTATAGCCGCTCAAGCATTCGCTCGGATTAATTAATCCACGGGGACGGGGGTGTTGATGGCAGTCAATCGGGAAGGCCACCTGTGCACACCCCCTCTCTCTATCTCTCTTTCTCGGCCTGTCCCCCAGCTACAGAATCCTGGGGGCACTAATTAAAATGTTTAATACAATTTAATGCATATATATTATCTGCAAAAAAATCTGGAAAGTTATTCTGTTTTAATAACATGACACATTACATCCACATGGACTCTTTGAGTTCAATGTAAGATCAAGTTGCGACCCCACAGATTTAACATGAGAGGTGACCACTGCTCGTTTGCAATAAATAGGTAACAATTTAACTAATTAAAATGCATAGATTTACACCATTTACCACGAAGAAAAAAATATAAAAAATATAACAGTGCAGTATAATGTATGATGTATTATGAACAGTGCTCCTCTTTCATTCTTCGCCTGGCTCTCAGAGCAATTAGTTCACCTCATTGACCTGCTTCTACATGACCAAATTCAACAGTGTACATTTGTGATGTGTTTATGCCGTGTTTGTGTCTCAGAAAAGCCTATAAAAGGTTAAAGTGAGGCTCGTAATTTAAACAGACAATTTATATCTAATCTTGGCTAAACACCGCAACAATTTAGCAGTAACATTACGGCGGAATCTGTAGATTCTCTCCAGGTTTCGTCCCTTCTTTTTCCTCCATCACTTCATCCTCGTATCTCTGTTTATGCTGGTCTGTTGGTCACGTTGCTCATCCCCCACGGCCTCTCTTCTCCCTGCGGCCACACTGCTAACCCACGGCGGCCTTTCAGCCGCATTAGCCCAATCAATGGGGAGACAATCTAAACACAATTGTTAGATTATCGACAGAATTTAACCTGCCGTATAATGTGACCTGTCATTTCTGTGGATAGAAAAACGCATCTAGCCATTAACTCAGAATTTTTTCTTTATAATCCGGCAAATATACAGAGAGTTATAACTAAAATATCGGGGCGTTTTCACACACCCAGGTTAAAGTCCCAAAAGTCAAATTGACATTGCTTTTTTATTGCTGTTGCACTGGCAATAGGCTTGTGATGTTAGCTAGAAAAGTAAAACTTTTACACAGTTATCATGGGCATCATAACAGTTAATATTAGCAAACCTCTTTTATAACATCTGGTCTGTGGGTTGTACTTCTTGCCCTAGCCTTATTGACAGTGTAGCACGGGTCCGATAGCTTGAAGATAAATTACAACTAATAAACTGCAGTGTTAAATAGAAACAAGTGAGAGAACTTCATATTTTCAGTGGGAGTGGGAGTGGTGCTGATGGTATATTTTGCCACATTTGCTGTGACCTGTAGTGGAATCCTCCAGAACCAAACAACTACTTTTGTCGAAGTGCATAAGACCTCTGAAGTCAGGAGTCAGAGCCCCGGAAAAATTAGGTTTGAATGCAGCATGTGTAAAGCTGAGATATACGGTTGTCAGATGTATTAAATTGAAACGATGAGGGTGTGAAGTGATCCACCGAAATTCTTAATCAGAAAAATGTGCGCCTTCAATGTAAGATTGTGAAGTCCAATCTTTCTCCATTTTCTGAAATTGCAAAATGTTGGACTTAATTTTCGCCCGAGAAAATAAAATCAACGCAACGCACTGAAATGGGACGGCTACTTCATAATAGATTATAGTCAATAAGAGCGAAATCAGAAAATAAAGCAAATAAAGTGACACAAAGAAGCTCTCAGAGGCTCGGGCTGAAAAGAGTGGTTTAAAAGCCCAAGGTAGGGAGGGCTTCTGGGTAGTTTTAGCCGTGTTGATTTTTTGAAAAGCCTGCGTCTTTGCACTTGCCCACATTTGACAACTTATGATATAATGCATTTCCACTAAAATAGCTAAAGTGTTAAAGCCCCCTTTTATGGAGGCAGAAATTGATTCATAAATGCACTCGGGGCGAAAGCAAAACTCGCACGCACAAAGCCCTCAATAGCGGCCCATTTAGTTCCTAATGTCGATTTGGTAAAGCAGGCTTGTCGGAGGAGGTGGCATGCTGATCGCTCAACAAAGTCTCGCGTAATTGTTTTGTCATCGTGTCCTTGGGGGTGGCGGTCCGCATTGAAACATACCAAGGACGGGGTCAATTAAGGCGCACTCTTTGCACTCGGCGGAGAGCCGCCTGTCCGGCTGCCTGGTCTGAAAGCACCTCGCCGGTTGCCACTTAGTTGATCAATGTGTTGAGTTTTTTTTTTTTTTTTAAATTTGTGTTTGTGCGACGACGGCCACGTGCGTTGCTGTGCCGCGCCCTGTCCCACTGTCCCTGTCTGCCCGAAGCCGCAGCCTCCCGTGTCACTGCCGGTGGAGCCGCGGCCTTTCCACTGCCTCTGGTGCGGCAGGAGTGTTTTCTTAACAAAACGAACTGCCGTTGCCCGAGTGGAAACGAGAGAGCGATGACGGAGATTAGCTTGTGCCATATTGCTCAACACCAGCGAGCCCTTGCGGAAGCAAGGCGTGATAAACTTGTAAATTCCTTCACGGATAATACAAACGCGCTCGCCATTCTTCACCTGGCGCATTTTCAAGGACGCGCGTCGCGTTGCGCCACACGCCGCCGCCTTGGGCCCGTCACCGGCAGCAAGAAGGATCTGAGATCGCGGATTTGAGCCGTTCATTTTTCCTCCCCTCCTGTCCTCTGAGACGGAGAGGTTAAAAAAAGAACCGCCGGGACCTCTGGCCTGGACGGCCTCGGCCACTTTGTCAGAGCTGACAAGTCCTGTATTGCTGGAACCATTACAGGCCAGTGTGCTGAGACTTTTATTGCCTTCACTAAGGGGTTGAGCATTGTATCTTTAACCCGCTGAAAACCGCCCCTCAAATCCACCGCAGGACTGATACGGCAGCTCGGCCCCATGAGGGTGCAGGCCTCCCTAAATCGTATTTAGAGGGAGACTTTTCCACGTGTCAATGCTCTTGAGTGTTATTTAACGGATCTGCCTTAGGTCCGGGGCTCATTATTATTTTTCCTGATGGGTGTGCAAGCTCGCTGTCCTAAATATAATCCACTTAAGGGACATTTCCTTTTAATAAACAGAGAACACAAAGATCAAGTAATATAAAGCAATTGCTCACGGACTCCCAGGACAGTTCCCCTCCATCAGCTTTTTAATTTTGTTTGCTGAATAAATAAAAGTATCACATCGAACCCACAGGGGCAGAAAGAAAAACCATGTGCATTTATTTATTATTGATTTCTCTCACCCATCATCGCTAAATGTGTTAAGCTCATGATTATTTGCAAGGGTATCCAGCTTGCTCTCATTCAATAAAGGGGCTCTTGCAGTCATTATCAGGTGGAATATATTCAGAAGTGACAAAGTTACGCCAGATCCATCTGGGCACGTCGGCCTCATAATTTATACATTATATTGTCATGCATTCTGTCATCCGGATTCCTTCATCAATTATACAACAGTGATTCTTTTGATTAGGACAGGACGCCAACGACGACCCTTTGTTATTTCACTTTTGATACTGAGAAAGTGGGAAATATGCTAATTAGGCATGCCATTCTCATTCAGCGATCGACACAGAACCCGGTGCGCTCGGCGTTTTGATGTCTCATTTGCTTGCATTTGCCATAACATGTTTTGTCATTGTAAAGACACATTTCAGAGATCTTAGAGAATTATTAGAACTGACGTGTGGTGAACTGGAAGTGATTATGTTTGATTCGGAACGTCAGGCAAGATTCATTCTCAGAATTAATTTACTAGTAGTAATTATAAACAGTCACAGACTTCTGTGTTACAAATTTTGTTCCACTGATGAATATGTAGATTGGGGGGTGCAAAAAAATCTGTATTTCTTCATAATTTAGCAAATTTGTGACACCTTTGACATGTAGAAATTTCACACAGCTTGAATTCACAGTGCCATAAAAAAAGCCACGTCAGTCAAATTATTTGGTAAATTGGAAAATCTAATTAAAAGGAAAGATAAACTGAAGTCTTTCCCAGTCATTTACAATATAGCCACCACAGGGTCTTTACTGTATTTATCTTAAAGGCCAGTTGAACTAGTTGAAGAATAAACTAGAACAGACATAGAGTGTGTGCATGGTCATTAGGGTGTATTGATCAAAGACAAATAACGTCTCAAATATGCAATCACACCTTGAGAAAGGGCAGCCCTTAAAGTGTGTTTCTTTGATGTCTAGGTGCTCACGACACCTAATGAATTGCATGCAAGGGTTGTAATCACCCCCTTTAAATGTCTGGCACTGAGGATGGGAAGCTGTCCTTGTTATGCTGTGTTATATCTTTTGAGTTTATGTTTTTGCCATTGCGCCACTTCTATTCTGTTTATTAAAAGTTCACTCATTTTCACGATGTCGAGCGTATGCGCCTCCTTCACTTCAACCCTGCCTGGCATGACAGTTCCTCTCGGTACAAAGACATGCCGTGAACACAAAGTAATACCAGGGTAACATATTTTCACGCTGATTGCTGTCTGAACCCTGCAAAAAAATCACTTATAATTGATACCGAGCCATGGAGCTGAATCAGAGCACAAATGAACAGTTGCTCTTAGATCATAGTTCTAGATTCTCATTGTGCAAAAGACATAAGTCTTTCAGGGCTGCCCCAAATCCTCAGCAGCGCTTCATTCATAATGCATTGCATTGTTACAACTGATATTATTTGTTCTTTGAGCCACCAATTTTTTTCTTTGCGAGAGAAAAAAGTAACTCAATATGAAAAGCCATTCATTAGTGTCACAAACAATATTTATAATGTGCGCCGTACTGTGGCATCAAGTGAGAATTGATAAAATGGAGAGCTAGAGAGAAACAATGAAAAGGTGCAACAGAGTAGCGGAGTTGTCAAGCAGAATGTGGATTCAAAGACTCGCATCACACAGACATCTTGCAGGCATTAATGAAAGCCCAAGCCGTGCATGCAACACAGAATCAGTCGAGCTTGGAGAGAAGCAGCCTGTGGATGGGGTGTGTGTATGTGGGGGGAGTGTGTGTTTGTCTTTTAAAATGTTGTCAGACTTTTTTTAAGTGCATCCCGCCTGGTCAGCTGAAGTAGCAGCATAAAAACAGCAACAGTCTCATTATCCTACACAGTGAAGAATTTCCCCTTTATTGCACTTATTCAGCACATCCCAATGTCTTTTAATGGCAGAAAACTAGATCATATTTTTCAAAACTGACATTAACACACTATAGCCACCAAGCATTTTTGGATTCCTAACTTCAAAAGGGCAAATGTGGGCCTCTTCTGAGCCATTAACCCACCATCAGGGAGGTAAATATAAAATACAAGAGTTATGCAAAGATAGACACATAAAAAGACATATTTGTATGAACGCTGCCCCAGATACCTCCCTGATGGTCGGTTAGTGTGTGTGTGTATATGAATTTTTATATACACACACACACACACACACACACACATATATGTACAGTACAGGCCAAATATCTGGACACACCTTCTCATTCAATGTGTTTTCTTTATTTTCATGACCATTTACATTGGTAGATTCTCACTGAAGACATGAATGAACACATGTGGAGTTATGTACTTAACAAAAAAAGGTGAAATAACTGAAAACATGTTTTATATTCAAGTTTCTTCAAAATAGCCACCAATTGCTCTGATTACTGCTTTGCACACTCTTGACATTCTCTCGATGAGCTTCAAGAGGTCGTCACCTGAAATGGTTTTCCAACAGTCTTGAAGGAGTTCCCAGAGGTGTTTAGCACTTGTTGGCCCCTTTGCCTTCACTGTGCGGTCCAGCTCACCCCAAACCATCTCGATTGGGTTCAGGTCCGGTGACTGTGGAGGCCAGGTTCTTTGTTATAGACACACATATAAAAATGTATTGGCCTTTGTACTGGTCTAATAGGGGTTTATGTTCACTCTTTTCATATACTGCAGCTGAATGTCATGTCATTCAAGATTATTTTCTTTGTGTGATTTTACAACTCTACCAAGATACAGTGTAGAAAATAACACTTTTGCTCATAAATATGTACAAGGACTGGGCAATAAACTATTATCACTGCTGTTTATATATTTTTAGTCATGCGGCATTACCTAAAAATGAGCTTTACTGGTTGCAGCTATCCCAGTTCCGTGCCTGTGCCTGTTATATATGCATTACAAATAAAAAATAAAGCAGATTGTCATATTAAATCCCAATTGATCCAACTATTAATCTAGGTACATCTTTTATTGCGCTAAAAACAAGGAAACCCTCCCAATGATGTCAGCACAGTGAGTGTCAGAGCTTCCCAGTGTGTGACCAAACCACAGAGAGGCTTCTCGTCACCCTACTGCCCAGTGATGACATGACACAAGGTGCCTTATCTTTAGCAGTATAAGCAGAAACAATGAGCTGTGAAATTGTCCCAGATAGGCCCCATAAGGAACCATGATCACTACCTGTCACCATAAGCTGTCCCCAAAGATGTACATGGGCTGCCTTACATTGTATTAAATGATCAAATGCTTCAGAATTGAAATACATCTCTCGTTGTGAACCACTGCTGGAGGAAAAGGAGGGTGGATGAGCGTCAGCGGTCAGTCAGTGTGATATTACACTAAAACGGCCCAACATCACGCCTGATTTCTTTTCATAACCTTATCCTTCAGAGGGTGACTTATTTCAGACCAGGGGTGGTCTGCTGTGTCCATTGACCATTCTGTCCCTAAATAATGCAACATCCAATGTAGAGTTATTTAAAATCTCATTTTCCAAAACAGGCCAAGATCTGGAAATTGAACAGGGTGTTGTCTGTTCAGGAGAAGCATGTTGTTCAATTGCAAATTCCATGTTCTTCATGAATGGTCATGTTTAGCAGGAAGCAGCATGCCCGCCTTAGGCCTGAGTGGTGGTGAGAATGATGGGGGCATGTTACCATGGAGATTGTTGGTATGTTTTCCTCCTCCTAGGAATCACTTGTTTGCTTTCCATGGCAGCCTAGGCCAGTGTACTTATTGAACAATGTGCTTTGTCTGTTCCACTGCAAAGGATTCACAAACACCCCTCCCTGAATGAAAGTGACACCTGGGGTGTAGATGTTTTCAAATTTTGACATCTGTCTACCAAGTGTGACCTACCATGGCCTTAAAGGCAAGACTTTGGAAAAACTACATCTTAAGTCTGACACAACTAGTAGTTGTTAGTAGCACCTGTTGCATGTGGTAGCTTCATCGTCAGCTCAGTCTCGATCTCACTATACATTCTACCTTTAAAAAGTACACATGTGGCCAGTGGATATGAACTCAGCGCAGTCGCTAAAAAAATAGTGGTCACTGATTGTGTGTTTGTGTGTTCATCAATTTGTACAGGGGTCAAAGAGCAGCCAGATAGACACATGGACAAACAAAGAGTAAAAGTGGCTGATTTATTACCCCAGAAGGGAAGAGTGAAGCAGCTGACTGAAGCCACCATCAGCTGCTGAAAATAGTAATGTGATGCCTCATTTAACCAGTCAAATGCAGTTCCAATTATGCAGACTGGATCCAAAACATGAGCAAATGAGATAATAACGTGTTGTGGCGGTGCAGTGTTAATAAGAACAGACGCATGTGTGACCATGTCAATATAAGTAAACAGTTAATAATGATGTAATAATTTGATGCAATTAATTTATGATTCAATTGTCAAATTATGGACATTTCTATTTATTTATTTATAAATGTATATAAAACAGGGATAACATGGAGCTACAAACCAAAGACACAAAAGCAACAGAAAAATTGTAGAGCAACGGAAACCACTGGAGCTTACACAGAATCAGGGAGCTGCAGATGAGCGTTCAATACTATGGCTGATTTGTTATGATTTATTTCGGAGCTGTCTTCACTGAACTTCAGTGCTCACTATAGAAGAAAAATAACAGATTAGACAATAAGAACTATACAAAAAATCTTTACAGAAAGGATGGTGGTGTCTCCAGTCATGAGGAAAGGGCACCAATACGATTAAATATGACCCATTTGAAAATAAGCTAAAAGCAACATGTTCAAATATTGGGAATGATCTAAAGTAGCCATGGTCTCTTTTCATATTGTGCTCTGTGCTTTAATGTGAGTGGGATGGACGTTTTAGGGTCCATCTGCAGTTCAGCATGTTTTCATTCATCGTTCTGTGTAACTGCAATGCTGATGAGTAATGACTTGATGAGACCTCACTTTTATTAGGGTGACTCACTAGGCTCACTTGTGATTCATTTTGAGGCTTCATTTCAAAACTCTTTAACTTGTGAATATCCCTGCAACAACAATTATGTGACTGGCTACAGTGCCTGTTTTTGCAGAAACAAATAACTGGTTGAACTCCACATATTAGATGAAAGCCAAAAGTTGGTTTCTTTGTGTGTTTTGACAATGTATTTTTTCTGTGGATAAAAGTGATAAAATAGCTTTAATATCAGCCCGGTGTGTAATTTTTTTATAAACTACTCAAAAGCAAGAAAAGCACACCCAGTCCACACCGAAACTGTCTATATGTTATATAACAGGCCCATTCCTAGCCCGACTGTTTGTTGTCATCACTGGGGTGAGGGGGGTAATGGGTAATGAGAGCGCTGTGGGACGTTGCTGTAATGTTGTTATTGCGACTGTGAGGCGTGCCGTGGCGAGTATTGATAAAGCGTTTAAGCAGAACACTTACACCCCACTGAGGGCTTAGTGGCAAAACAGCATGGCCTTCAGTGAGACTGTGGTGTCTCCCTGTCTGTGTGTGTTTGTGTGTTTGTGCATCTGCCCTGGATTGAACATACGTTTGTAAATGCTTGGATCAGTTTGAAGCTTTTGTTGACCTTAAACTCAGTTTTGTTCTCTCTTTGTTCTCCTTTTTTTCCTTTCAATTCTTTCTCTACCTTCAACTTCTTCTCCATCTCTCCTCTACCTTTCCCTTTCTCGCAGGTGGCCGAGTTGGCTCTGCCCAGTCGGACGCCAGCAGCAGCCCATCGGAACACAGCCAACTGGGTCAGTCACACCCAGCTTATCCCATGGGACCACAGGTGGGGCACCTTGCATGCTGACCACTGGCGTACACTTTCTGTGAATTTCTGTCGTCAGTGCTAGATATACACATATCTGCCCGAGTAGTAGAACTACATCTGAAGTTCAAGGAAGGAACCACTGAGAAATGCTGTCTAAAGAATCACGCCTAGGTAATCACTCTCATTATATTAATGAATAATGAGCGCTGATGGAACCAGGCAATCAGCGAGCATACGGACATTGGTGTCTGGCATAAGTGGTATGTTATGTTTATTAGGATTTCAGAGCAGTCACTGGTTTCTGGCTTTTTTTCATCCTGGGACGTCTTGACTATGCCGCTCTCTCTCAAACACACACACACACACACACACACACACACACACACACACACTTACACACACACGCAGCAGTAAACAGCTCAATAATGAGTCCTCTGAGTGATGGGCTCGTTGGGCTGGTGCTGAGAGGCGTTTAATGAACGCTCGATTCATTACCGGGCCTCTGTGATCATGCAGAGGAGCGCTGGCCTCCCCTCCTCTATAATCACGCCTCTCGCTGCATTACTTTTTTTTTTCTCCAGATCTTTTTCCTCAGCTGAGTGCTGTGTTGACCCGAGACAAGAAAACACCACAACACCAGCAGGACACCGGGCCGCAGGCCAAGTTAGACTAAGGATTTCTGTTTTTTCTGGGGTTTTTTTTTCTCAGTATTTTGCATGTGTAGAGCAGGAAAAGAAAATGTTTATGAATGAAGTCTCAATGTTGAGTACAGCTGGGTCCAGATTTACACTGGATGACCAAGCCAACGTTCCTGCATCAGGAAGTGATCTGCAATCTCTCGCTGCAGCCGTCTGCATCTGTTGTTTCCCCGGGACGAGCGCTCCAAAACATGAATGTTGTCAGGACGGTTCCAGCGAAACGAATACTTTCCAGCGGTGGTGTCTCTCTGCACACCACAGCTAATTCTGTTGTTTGGGGATCAATATGTTTTGATGGATTTGCGCTCCGCAGCCGGATATTGTCCGTGCAGCCATTATGAAACTGGATCACCATGTGGGCAGTTATCCCGACGTGAGACTAGACTCCCCGTTGTCCCTCGGCCTGATGGGGGTGACACAAAGCTGTTATATCACCCCCTTTCAGCCCCCTAACACCATTTAGGGGCGCAATTCTCTTTTGATTCGGAGCAGGGCACCCGGGAAGAGAGCGTTTCTCCCACAGTGGCGTCCGCTGTCAGTCCGCAAGTGCCAGTCAGGTACGATTCACTGCCAGCCTTATCGGGAAGCACTATAATCAGTTTTCCCCTGTGCAGGGACACCTTAGAAGTCACCTGAAATGCTGTTTGAATATACTTCGGATTCCCCAGCAAGTGGCGATTAGCGCTGCGTCGGACAACTGGGGGCAAGCGGGTAAATAACTTGGTAAGAAATAGCCCGTCGGTGGCGAAAGGGGGCATGTTTGACTTGAGAGCAGCTAAGCCATTATGGTGTTTTGATGCTCCAGGATCCCATTTCACAGCCACGGTGGGGTTCAGATCGGTTTGTCCCCGGCCCTGTCGCACAGAGAGAGGGCTGATGGGAAATCTCTCCGAGCCATTAATGGCCTAATGTGGACAGCTCCGGCCCTCACGCCTTGTTGTGGGAATGCGTTTTATATTTCTGACACATATGAAAGCAGTAGAGTTGACACTTGAGTTTTTTTTAACAAGAGAAGGCAGCGGGCAGAAGTTGGGAATTCTCATATAAGTGCTAACGTCTCACAAACTGTCACAACCTTTACTGAGCAAAATATAGTCTAAGATTAGGTTTATTTTTTTCCTGTTGTGACCCTTTTTTAGGGAATGTTCACAGCACCACAACACATTGGCTAAAGACGGCAAGTGATGCTGATGGTGGGCCGCCTTTTCCACCGTTGGTGCAGAAGAAAGTTTTAAATGTTAACCTGTTCGGCACACATATCTAACTTACCAATTATCAATCAGACAGTCAAACAATCTGCTAATATTTTTGCAGTTGTCATTCCACACAGGTAGGTGAGGGAAGCACAGAAGCTTGGCATCCATGGAGCAAAAAATGTTTTTTAAATGAAACTTTGGCTCATCGGCAGGAAAACACAGCTAGTTTGTGAGCAGAATTAGAACTATACAACGCTAGACAAACATTGTGGCATGTAAAAGTCCTGATCACCCCAGGGGCACCAAGGCATCGCAGCAGTACACAAAATATTTACCAACCTTCAATACATGCATTACATTTTTACACATATAAATGTAATATAACCAAAAAATGTTACTAGTTTTTTGTCAGTTTGCATTGAAATATGTTTTGCATCCCCTGGCAGTCGGCTCACTTACACCACTGTCAACGTCCATTCATACATGTAAAAATTCTAATAAATGACACAGATATGCTCATTTAGCATGCATTGCACCATGGGCCTGTAATTAAACATGAAGTAGCAACGGTTGACGTGATGTTGTCCTTTAATTCTCTCATCTTCCTTGTTCTGTCATCCTTTGTGTCACTTTGAGTCAAGGATGAGCGCCTTGAAAGTCTGCCTTTGATTACGAGTCTTAAGAAGTCATCACATTCACTTGAAACAGCAAAGATTAAACGTGTGTCATTTGGCCTGTCACCACCCCCTTTGTTGTTGTCTTATTGGGGGATTAATTGTCTTTTTTTGTTATGTTATAGTTATGTTTAGAGACAACAAGAGTTTTTTATTTCACAAACCAAAACTTTGAAGGTTTTTGATTTTAATGCCTGTACAAAAACATAGATGCATGCATACTACATGTTTCCACAGAGAATTGGTCAAGCCATGTTGGCTCAGTGGGTCTCTAAAATGTTTAAGGGATTCCAGATGTTATTAACATTTACAAAACATCATATATGGTCCTGTAGAGAGCACACATCGGCTGGGTCTTGGAGACAAATTAAAGCGAACAAGGAAGTGCTTCCAAAACGCCTTCTGCTTTATCAAAAAGAAAACTGACAGCTTGCTATTCAGCTGTAGCACAGAGAGACGGAAATAACTACCCACACAGCAATGCAGCATGTTTACTTTCTGGTGATGAAGAAGCCATGCCGTGAAAATGTGGTGAGATGTGTTGAAAATGTCTTTTCACCCTGGTCTTTGTGACATTAAAGTACTGCCCATAGTCTTTCAATTTACGGTTTAGCAGAATTCAAGCTAAAATGAAATTACTTTAAAGCCATGATTAAAGTGCTTTTGTCTGAACATTGTCCAACACGATGGAACTTAATCGGCCATGAAATGTTTCACCCGATGCTATTTCATGGCCAGGGACTTTGTGCTGGTTTAAATGCAGAGCCCGTCTGGTCATTTTCAGCGGCGGCGGCATCTAAGAACAGCAGCGTGACCTCGCTCTTTAAAATAAACCCTGTTTTACTGCGCCGCTCACCCTGCACCCCTGCATTACCACTCTGTCGTCCCTTTTGACCCCTGCCTCAGCCCATGCGCCATCCTCTTCGCTCGCTGGCCCTCGTGCCATGATTATGTCGGAACTGCTGCGAGCTCCCTGCCCCTCTGCGGGTTATCAGAGTGACACAGCTGTCACCACAGCAACCGCTGCTTGGACGCGAGGAGGTGTCGTCTTCTCCCCCTCGCACCAGCGCCCACCACCTCTCAGGGCTCGGCCCGCTGCAGACGTTGGCCGCAGGAACACAAGGAGATAGCTGACAGGACCTGTTAGCAAGGCCTCCATGCTGGCCAGTGCAGATGAACAGGAAGCTGTTCCTCCAATAAAGAGTCACGGGGAGAGATTGTTGTGTGAAGGTGAAGTGATTGTCATTGTGATACACAGCACAGCACACGGTGACACAACGAAATGTGTCCTCTGCTTTTGACCATCACCCTTAGTGAGCAGTGGGCAGCCGGGGAGCAGTGGACAACTGACATAAAATATCTTACTGATGAAAATGACTATTGCAGAAGTTCTGGTTCAGTAATGCTGGTTGCAAAATTTTGGAATCTTACTGGACTCTTTTTCTTTTTTCCCATCTTGCCTACTTGCAGTGTATGCAGAGTAAAAATGCCACATCTAGATTTATCCCACCGCAAACGCAGCTATGGCCACACATGATAAAACTCTGCCTGGCTGAGAGGATCCATTTGAAGTGCTCTTCAGATGCAAAGAACACACACCCTCCGGTGATTCCCCCACCCCAGTAATGCGTCGGATCGCTGATGTGATTCTGGTGATGCAGGGATGGTAGAGAGAAAGTGCTGACACTTTTGAAATCGAGAGATATATACATTGTCACACCACACGGGTGCCAACGGAGGTACTCTTGTTGTATTGAGAAGAATAAAGCCTCCTGGATTGATGCTGAGGAAGAAAATCCCCTCTGTATGTGCAATTGTTAAGCTTTTTGGACACGGTGTTGGGTTCAGTGCTGTTCAGGTTAGACTGCATCATTTCAATTAATGGAAAGTAACATGTAGTAAAGTATTGTATGCATTTTCAATAAACTATTGATCACATTTGATTCAAAACTACAGTTGTACTCAGCAACTCAAAAATGTTAGGATGCTAAAGATTGGAAATCAAACATAATCATAACGCTTTAACTTGGCGAGTTTATAGGGTCAACAGAAGTGGTTCTCAACCTTTCCTTGTTTGGTGAGATTTGGTCTGATCATCTAACCAGCAGCTCATCATGTTGAAGAAGGTGTGCTGGTGTTTACTTTCAACAGATACAGGACATGTCTGTAAATAGAAGTAAATTGGTTACTACATGCAATACGTACAATTTATAATGTCTGTGTGTATGTGTGTGACTTGTTGTTTTAGTCTCTACTAGTGGCTCAGCATCTGGCATCTGCTGTGAGTGGGGTGATGTCTGGAGGCACGCCCGGCCTCAACCAGCCCATCCTCATCCCCTTCAATGCAGGCGGGCATCTTGGTGGGCAGCAGGGCCTTGTCCTCTCTCTGCCCACTGCCAACATACAGGGCCTGGTGGCAGCAGCCGCGGCGGGAGGCATCATGACTCTGCCATTACAGAATCTGCAAGGTAAGAAAATTAGCTTCCAGTGGAGACCTTTTTTTATGTTTTTTTTTTCTCAAACCTTTCACGGTTTTACTGCCAGGATCAGTTTAAGAATATTGAAATGCTAGAGCAGAACAGGAAGGGCTCCGTTCAGCCCACCAATCATTTGTATTCAAACTTGACTCCAGTGCTGCCTGACTCCCTAATGCTGTACTAAGAAATGGACATTCGTGTTACAGTGTCTCCTAACTCAAGTAACAGTGTCTTACCAACTTGAGTTGCTGAATGTATTGAGGAACTGCCAAATGCATCTGGCCTAGTGTTGTCCGAAGCGTGCTTAAGGTGCACATGCTGTGACCTTTTTATAAAAATACACTTGGTCGGATCAAAAGTCATGCACTGAGGGGGATCCGAGCAAATAACTTGGCAGGAAGAGCGGACATATTAATTACAGGTCAGAGTTTTGCCGCGTGGCTCAAAAACATTCCGCGACCCCTTTTTCCTCCCTCCGTGGGAAGGTACCATTCATTTCCTCAACCTCGCACTCTCTCTGTCTCTTGCGCTCTTTGTCCACGTGTCCATGTGCGTCTTTGCTTTTTAAACTTTAATGGCAAAGTGTTCTCTTTTGATCACAGTTGTAAATGGTTTTCATTTTAATGTTTAAAACATTGTCTCTTTTATACCATTAGAATGAGGGCCATCAGTCATAAATCTTAGATGAGTGGCGCTGCTAATGCCAGCCAGAAAATGCTAGGTTTTAAGTTTGAGTACATGTAAAGCAGTAGGTTTTTTAGGCCAGAGATTAAAATAATGCCCTGGCTGGTGAAAAAAGTAGAGCCCGCTGGCCTCAAAAGTGAGGAAATGGATGGAAGGATGGATGGAAGGATGCTTCAGTGGAGGAGAAGTGGTGATGGAAAGCTTAATGGACACAAACATGCATAAATAACAACACGCATCAGATCAGGCCGGATGGGCTTTCAATAAACACTTATCCCACCAGGAAAAAAATGTACTCCTCAATTTGCCCAACCTATCTCTCGGCCGGAATAATGCACCCACATGGGTCTGCCTGTTCTTTATAGAAGTTTCTAAATGGAAGGGGCTGAGCATCACATTAATTATGCCTGGGGAAACCTGCGCAATATGACCTGAAAATCTCTGTATGCCCCTGATATTTACTGGGATGACATAAAATGCTGATAGCAATTGGTTTATCAATGTATTTTACTCGTACATTTCTGAAGCATTACGAGTATCTAGATATATAATATAAGATATATAATATAAAGATGTTAACTTGTCTGCATTTTTTATACCAAGATGGTGCTCAAGTGTCAGCAGCTTTTCTACTTGCCATGTACTTTTTAAACCCATGTTCTGTCTATTTTCTTTACTTTTTTCATGAAGGCATAGTTTAAAGTTCCATGATAAAGTTGCTTGTTTACCTTTCAAAATCATTCTTTATCCAGTGGTGCTTCCTTATATGACCGAGAAACTGAGTTAAGGATAATCAATTTATTTGCACCCATTTAATTATTTCAAAAATCTTAACTCTTATTACATACATACAATTATATATGTGTATTTAATTATGACAATTTAAAACTGTTATTATAACTATAATTTAAATGATTCAGTGGATTCAGTATATTCAATATATATATATTCAAATTGGTGACAATATGATATTTTCATATATTACACAGCCTAAAAATAAAAGTATAACAATTGACTAAGCTATTGGCTAAATGGGTAAATGGAATTTTCTAGTGATGTGCACAATTTAAATAGGTTGTAATAGAATAGAATAGAAATAACAATTCAACAGGATTGCCAAGGGAGCCATTACACAGGAAAAAAGACTAAATAAACCACTAATGTCTGCTATTTTTGTCTCAGTACTCATATTGACAAGCCAGCGCACCAGGACAGCTAAGGGTCGAGGGAATGTTGCAGAAGGTCCGGTAGAGACGTTCTGACATAAGTGGCGAGTGAAGTTAAATGTCTTCACTGTGTCCAGGGCCCCTCTGGCCACATGTCACACTCCCACACGGCCCTGTCCTCACCCATCAGGCCCCTGATGACTGAGGGCTGCTGGCACAGCACTTCTGTCAGGCAGCCTTAGTCGAGCACCAGTGCCACACTGCTCCAGGCCTGATTAATCACACGTTTAAAGGCAGTGGCCAGGGCACGACGACTAGGCATGTCTGTACAGACACCTCTCCCCACTCTGAGCTGGTCTGGCTCCCCGGCCTGAACTCTGAGTAACACTTGGTGTAATTGAGCGCTCTATAAAACCCCATGGGAATTCCGTATTTAAGTGTAATGACCTCGCTAAATCAGCTAATCATTGCGCTAATGAGTCTGTTTGCGCTGGCCACATTTTGAATACTAGAAGACTGCACCAATAAACAAGGCCGTCGGTACAGGTTCTCTTTTACCGACGTCTGTTTTTAAGCTCTGTAAGCTCATCGCGACCCTGAATCTGCTCATCAGCTGCCCCGACCCCAGACACGGCAGATAAGCCTGAGGAATTTTCAAGAGCAAAGCACAATTTTACTCTCTGCATCTCTGGCAAGTTATCCGATGTCGCACCCTTTTAGCCGGCCCCCACACCTCTCCCCTTCCTGTCCGCCGCTGGAAAAGGAACACGCTCTGAGGATGAATATGCGGGGCAGGTGGGGGGGTTGGGGAATGGTGTCGAGGTGATGCCGTGTTCTCGGCAGGCTTCTTCCTGCGTGATGAATAGCAGTCATTGTGATAGGAGCGTCTGCGGCCAGGAGTCATTGCCTAAATAACAGCGGCGGCCTGCGGCGCTGCGTCTCGCGGAGGATGCCGTAAACAGAGGCACTGGTTGTAGCTCGTTATTTTGTCAGGATGATTAATGTTGAGAAATGTCCTGTAATACAAGACGAAGAACAAGGAGAAGAGGAGAAAGGAAGAGCAACAAGAAGTGGAGAAGCATTTGCATGACTGCAGCTCACCTACTTACATAAGTTTAAGGCAACGTCCCAGGTGATGTTCTAGATTTTTCCGTTCCGCTTGAACCCTTGAAAGCAGCGACATGCTTTGCAAGGTATCCCGGTAATAATGTAAGATAATAATACACAGGCTTCATTATAATGTTGTGTTGTACCCTTTTAGATTCCTTAGAGAGCTCCATGTTCCTTCTGTTAACCCTGCCTGGTTTGCTACATCAAAAAAAGCAGCAGAGTGTGTGGGTGCAGAAAGGGCTGATGGGTAGGTGAGCACGCCGCTCCGACGGTTCCTCCGCCAGGAACATGAAACGGCACTCAGGGACGGGAAAGTAATTGTCAGCGACGCCCTGCTCATGTACGCTAATGAGACGACATGTCGGCCTAATCACTACATCACCGCCCCTCCTCAGGAGGATGCTAATGTGCCTCGCGCCAGACAGCCTGGCTCTGCCATGAGGGGGTAAAGGGGTACGCAAGGAGCTGGAAAAGCCCTGGAGACTTTCATTTCTGCATGAGGGAGTAATTCTTGCACACACACACGCACACATATACACAGAGAGAGAGAGAGAGTGAGAGAGAGAGAGTGAAGGGACAGGCAAAAGGTGAGCCTGTCAGATTTAAAGGATGGTTGGCTGAACGGAGGCATTTTTTGGATCCTGAATGGAGGCTGAATGACGGAAGGAATCACCAGAGCGCGCGCACGCACTCTCACACGCACACACTTTCAGACGCAGGCCAAGCCCATTAATGCCAGGTGTTACGAGCATTTGTCCTTTCGAACCCCCGACGGATCTATTCAGACCCTCACCTCGTGTTTCAACCTTTTAATGAGCCTCTGTTTAAACATACTGATACTAATTTGAAGGGAAATCAATAGATTTACTGGCTACTTTATGGTGCTTCTCCCACGAAGAGTGTAAATAGACCTCAGCGTCCCAGCTGTAGATCTTGTTTCAGTGATGGACACTATCCATGGTCCTGATTCTTTACAAGCTCGAGGGGAAACTACACTGATGGTTTGATGGTTTACAAATCAGACTGAGGTCATGGTGAATCTGGAGAATGCCTGGTTCTATGACCTGGGTGTTTTAGTGTAAATTACAACGGTCGGTCTTTGCTTATGTATTTGCGTTCACAATAAACAGCCTCCTGCTCCCAGAGCTCCCAGAGGCCACGTCAGGCTGTAGTAAAGTTGGGAGACAGACCTCTCAGGGGGTTGACCGGACTTATTAATGTGGATTCCGTCCTGATGCCTCCCCCACCCTTCCCTCTACCCTGTTTAATTTGAAGTGTTCCCCACAGATTGCGTTCCACAGTGTGCTTTAATGATTTAAGTTGTTTTTTTTCTTTCTTCCTTTTCCTCCATTGTACAGCAGCTCACCAGGGAGAGAGCGAGAGAGACAGAGGGCGCATTAAATAAATAAGAGTGATAAAATTGTAGACTTCATACGTTTCAGAGCTAATGTGACTCACAATGCGCTAGCAGCACCTGCACTCAGTCTCTGAGCGGTAATTTGATTGATTTGTTGTGACAGCAGCCAAATAATTGAGAGTGAGAGGTGCTGCTGAAGATGAGGAGGAGGTGGAGGAGAGAGCGAGAGAGAGAAGGGGGGCTTTGCCAGACAATCCCAGCAGAAATCGTGCTTCTCATCTCTCATATTCCATTGATATTGTGCAGTTTCTTCTTCTTTTCCCCCCCCTTCCTCTTATATGGTCTGCCTTAAGTAAGCAGCGTGTGAGTGTGTAGCTGGCAGACGCTGACAGTGAGGGGAGGAGAGAGGCGATAAGAGAAACAACGGCTGTAATGTACACTGGAGCATGCGTGTGTGTGTGTTTGTGTGTATGTGTGGTTTTACATAAGCTTATGTACAGGTACATTGTCTACACATCTACAGATACATAATAACACACACATTCATATTCATATATGCATACAGAACCAGACAAAAACACACTTGTGCAGGTCTCATGAAATGTAACTGAGGAATTCAAATGTCCTTGTTTCGGTGTACACTTGAAAAAACATTATACAATTTTCGTTACTGAAATTGTAACAAATTATGTGTGAAAAGGGTTGTTGCATTTGCCCTCCTTTAAAAAATCGTGCCCTTCACAAATTGTATTTGCTGCTGTTTGGCATATTTGTGGCATTTTTCATCTTGTAGCGGGCTCCCAAAACGCCACTCCTGCCACATGTTGTTGCGTTCTGTCTGACTGGTGGCACTGTCACTCCAGACAGTCAGCCGGAGTTGAGGCAAAAGGGGCACAAAGCAAGAGCGAGCAAGGGAGGGAGGGACGGATAGAGGATGGAAAAAGACAATAATAATGATAATCGGATATGGCTTTGTCTGCTTCTATTGAGTGGGATGTAACATCTTGCCTTTCCAGAGGCAAAAAATGGAAAGGGACAAACACAGATTCAGGACACAAAGCTGGAGTAGAAATGTGCTTGTGCAGTTTTGATTGGATTTCTGTAAAAATTTGTTCTCTCCCTTCCCTTGTCCCAGCTCGGTGCATATTTTATGGTAATTCTGCCAGTTGCTAAATAATTGGGTGGTGCCAATAAATGTTTTTTTTTTTTTTAGAAGGACGCACCTGGTGCTTTTCTTATGTTGGAGAAGTGGTGCAGAGAGGCCTGAAATGACTTAAGCCTTTCAAACCAGCATTAAATTAAACAAATCACTTGGAACACGTTCCCTTCAGAAACTCCAGGCTGCTCTCATTTGGAGAACTCCTGAAGTATAACAGCAAATTACGACTGTCGGAGACTCCCTCTGTCCCCATGCTCACTCAAATATGGAATGAAAGAATTTTTAAGACAGATGAAGGGATATACATTCAGAGCGTCTTGGACATACCGTTTAGAGCCTGAGACATCCTAGCAACACACCCAAAAAAATCATGCATTTGTAATTGTTACACAAAAACTGTGTGAAAATAATAAGCCATTAATTACATAATTGTGGTGTTTAATATTGTATTAATAATATGACAGAATATTTAAGATAAAATATAATAAGAAATAATATTACAACAAACAAACATAATACGAATTATTATTAAAATTAGTCACAATATACCTAGTACTTTAATTACATTAATCAATATTCATTATTTAATAACATTTATTACTTGCAATCTATAGGTGGAATGTTATACGCAACATATCAAATAAAAAGTTTGTGGGAAAAAAAAAACAGTGGTCTCCTCATACTAAAGGTCTGCCAGAGACTGATGAAGTATAATTTACCAGCATTCGCCTGTGATCCGTCAAGCAGTAGAAATGGAAATTGATTAGTGATTTACATGGCTGGTGAGAGAAAAATGAACTGACTAAACGTTTAAATGAAATATCAGACAAGGCAGCAGAGAAAGTGGAAGATAGAGAGAGCGAGCTAGTGTGAGAGAAGGAGGGAGAGATGGAAATCTTGTAGCCCTGGCATTTGTGTCAGGAAGTCAGGGACTGGGCCCCTTTCTCTCAACATTTATCTATGTTCTGCATGGGTTGAAATGCTAATGGTAATTTCATGGGAGTGAACCAGAATGAAAATGGCAGTGTCACACGTTGCCAACAATGTAGAATTGTGTTCACCCCCGAAGCTTATGAATGCTAGCCCTTCTCCTCTCCTTCTGTAGTTGGTACAGAGAGAAAATGAAGTGATTGTCATTGTGATACACAGCACAGCACACGGTGACACACTGCATTTAACCATCACCCTTGGTGAGCAGTGGGCAGCCATGACAGGCGCCCGGGGAGCAGTGTGTGGGGACGGTGCTTTTGCTCAGTGGCACCTCATTGGGATTCAAACAGGCAACCTTCTGATTACAGGGCCGCTTCCTTAACCACTAGGCCATCACTGCCACGTGAGAGAGAACGTTGAACTTTTACACCAGGTGTCCACTTTTGAGACATTTTTTGACTTTGATGTTTTCCACAAGAGTTATATTAAGAGTTACTGTCCACATCTGTAATTTTATCAGTAAGGTGACTTCGTTAACTTTCTGTTGTAACTAACATGCTGTGTCAATAGTATTGTCTTGATTACTTAATAAAAATAAACACAATGAATTCACCAAATAAATCAATACAAAGTTACGCCCCATCATTACCGGCTTACCAGCCAATCGATACAGACCCGCATAAATTCAGCAGGAGGTCTCACAGCCTCACCGACTCATCAATAGTGAAGGAATCAGTTTATCAATACAAATACGAGCGCCGATGTAGTAACACCATTCACCTCAGGAACAAACCAATCAGATCGATATGAGTCTTTAAAACACAACTGGAAATGATTCATTTGGGATCATTGCATCGTGGATAAATCAAAAGGACATAACATATGAACTTGAGGTGACAGTTCATATCAATGGTAAAAAAAATAATGTTAAACAATTATAGGTGGAGGTTATGCCTTTCTAAGGTCGGGCGGAGGTCACTTTAACAGATTGGTCTCCGATTGCATGAAACCGAAGAGCCTGTGGTCATTTTTTAGTCAGCAGATGGTGTGGAAACCAAGCCCCCCAGTCCTGGGAGGGTTTTGAGGAGGCAGGCAGCTGCTAAAAGCTCTCTGTGGTTTCTAATTGCTAGCCAAGAGCCTAATTACTTTAATTAATAGCCATGCTTTCAGGGGCCGGGGGCTCGGATTTGCGGGCTCTTGCGGAGGTGTCGTGAGGGGCCAGGAAGGGCTCACAGGAGGCTCTGAAGAGTGTAATGGTCCCTGGGGGGTCCTTGCTGCAGCGACTGCAAGCGTATCAGAGGGGGATCATGTAGCCTCTGTGGAGACCGCAGGCGTGAGAGGAGAGGAGAAGTGCATTACTCATCACAGAGAAGGAGGGATAAGCACTGCACTGGCTTAAGAAAGAAAAAAAAAAACAGATGAAGAAGACATTTCTACCTTTCACTTTCATCTGTAAAGATCTCAAGTTTCTCCTCCGTCTCTCTGTCCTTCCTGTCTTTTCTTTGCTTACTTTGTGATCTCTCAGGATGTTTTCCTCCACTTTTATCTATTACCCATCTTTTAATTCTTCAGAGGTGAAATCAAACAGAGGTGGTCCGGTGTGTTCTGCATGTACCATGGCGATAACAGGATTAGCCTCCTACTTACCGTAACATACTCTCCACACCTCTACAGATAAGCATGCCTGCACTGAACTTCTGAGATAAACAGATTATATATATATATATATATAACATTAGAGAATATATACTATGCTTTCCCAAAATGTACACTAACATGTCCTTTAACATAGAATTTCTGGAGTTGCATGCTCTCTTTATTATATTAGGCACTGGGCATTATTCAGAGAACCTAGTCCTGTCTGTACAATTGATTAAAGTCAAATGAAAAATATATAAATAGACAATACAGCAAAAGATAAATGTTAATAAAAAACCCAGTTTAGAAAATGGAATTTGTCGGCCAATCAGGATGAACTTTTTCATGCATGTATTGAGGAATAGATTACATGATGGATGAATGAGATTGTATGTAATATTAATAAAATATTAATGTTTATAATATCAGAGTTATTTCACTCCTTATGAACCTCCTCCACTGTTGTCCCTTCTGTAGACGAGCGCATGTGGCACTTTTTGAAGTGACACAAGCTGCTTATTGCCCCAGTGTGAAATCATGTAACCCAGGAAAAACACACAGTAGGCTACATTGCTGAGCGAGATCATCGGGGGAACATTAAATAATGGCACATTCCATTTATATCCTAACAACGCAAAATCCAACCCCCCTCCAAAATAAAGGTGAATTGATAAGAAAATAGCATATATTGTACCCCCCCCCTCACTTCTTCCTATCCTCCCCCCAATTTTCTTCCTTCGCTCACAGCTCCCTCCTCTCCTCAGTGTGCACGTTGTCCGCACCCGCCCAGAGGCCTGTAAGTTTAGGGTGCATACATTTCACCTGATGATATATTGTCCCACTGCGGAATTTCATTTACTGCCTCTGCCCTCTGCTGAACCTGTTGCTCGTCAGTGAACACGATAAGCGTATAAGTAGTGCGCCACTTCATTCATCATACATTGTTCACGGGGCCCTCGAATATCTCATATGAGATGCAGCAGGAAACTACTAAACCGGCAAAAAAAAAAGACCTCGCCGGGCAAAAAAAAAAAAAAAAGGTTATATTAAACAGTCTGTAGAGACAGGAGGGGGAAATATCTGGAACGTGTAACGGATATTTATTTCTTTTCATGTGTAATTGGTAATTTGCCCATCTCCGTGTTAAAAAAAAAAAATGTGTTACTCACCTCATTGGATTCACCTCTGAAGGTCTTGTCAACACAATGTGCATTGCATGCGCTAATTTGTACGTATCTGATATATTTTTGAGGGGTTGGTTGATCTTTTTTATTTATTTATTTATTTATTTTGCTCGTGGCAAGTGGGTTTTTCTCCCGAAATCTTCGTGTTGCCGTTCTCTGTTGTGGAAGTATTAAAGAGCATTAAAAATCACAAGGCGCAGTATGTCACTTAGAACCCCCAACAACGGCGGGGCGCTCAGCCGCTGTGCTCTCGGGTGCGATGCGCGCCGCGAAAGTGCTTACGCGCTCACTGAGACAAGCAAAGGGAATAATTAAAGAAGGGAAGATGGGGTTGGGGGGTGGAGGAGCGGGGAGAAAATCCTATTGTTTGGGGTTATTTCATCCTAGCAAAATCTCTGTCTGTCTGTCTGTCTGGATGCCTCTCTGTGTACGTTCACAGCACGTTGGGCGCATGTGCACTGATACATACAGAGAGAGACGCACACTTTTCAAAAGCCCGAGCAGGCGAGAAGCAGCAGAGTGCGAAACACTACAAAGGCCCCTGTGATGTCCTGCTCACGCCTGCATTGTCTTTTCATTATGTGAAAATCATTTCATTCCGGCAGGAGCGCATAAGCGAGGCCTCAATTAACAAACCTGTAATGTTGCTGCCTGGGGGCTCAAAATCAAAGGTGCTCTAATGTTACGCAATACGTATTTTATTTATACATTTTTCTACTGTGCGTATTTTGAACGACATGCTGCCTTATTTCTGTCATCCTCTGCTTTTTGATTCTTTGGTGTAATTGCATTAAGCAGAATTGTTGTTTGAAAAAAAAAAAAAGGTCCCCTGGTGAGGAAGTGAGGTGTGGAGGACCTGCACTCCTCAATCTCCTGATGCTTTTACTGTCAGTCAAGGAGCACTCAGTCCCCCCAGCACATCAGGGACCGGCGCTATTGATTTTTCCGCCCATTGCAAACATCCGCGTGAGCATAAATTTTGCATGAGGCTCTTTACCGCCAGGCCCTGCTACACTTGATTGGGACCGCTAGTGTGGGCTAACGACCCCCGGACACCGCGCTCACGCTCGGCCGGCCAGGCGGACAGGGAGAGGGTCGAAACCCAGGAGCTGGTGCTTCTGACGTGGCGGTGAAGTGTCTGGTCAGGCGTGAGGCACGGCCTGGACTCTACTGGTCCAGTGCTGTACTGTGTGTGTGTGCTCATGTATTTTAACAGGAGAGGTCATAAATGAGATAACTTTCATTTCTCGTAAAACCCTAAGTGTCTCCACACTTTAGAGTGGAAACTAGTGGGTGGGTCTTTGATTTGTTTTTTATTATTTTCTGGCATTCTCTGTGCTTCTTCTCTGTTGTTGTTAGTTAACTGTTCTTCACCGGCCGCTGTTTGAGCCACTTAAACAGAATGGTAGCTATTGGGTAATGACAGTGACACTGAACGGGTAAATGAATAATTTTGTGTTGTAATAAAATATCGATATTGGCCGTTAGTGTATTGATTATTTATTGCGACAGAGAGCACAACAGTATATTGCAATATCGAGTTTTTTTCCCATCCATACCCACAATAATTATTATAGATAATTTATGGAAATGGGTTTAAACAAAACCTTAAATAAGAAATTAAGGTTAAATAATTCTTAAGAACATTGCCTTTTCAGACTGCTTTCAGTCTTCCCTTCAAAAGGGCTTCACAAAGCTGAGGTTTTGAATTTGGTCATGTTTCCTTTAATGCTCTGAACTCTTAAGAGGGTCCCCGAAATTCTCCAGAATCCCTCCTGCTGGGTGAGCACGTTGTAAAACACTAATACACTTTGATAGCATCTTGCATCAAAAAGTGGGAGCTTTATCCTCGAATCCCTACAAGCAGCTTGTTTCAAACTCCTAAACCTCCCTGGTCCACTTGTCTCGATTTTGAACCCCTGTCTGAGCTCTTCCTCAGCACTGCTGGAACGTTGATATACTCTCCACTGTCTTGTGGAAAAAACCTCTGTTATCTGGATAAATCTTTTTTTTGGGCAATTTTATCACAAAATATGACATATTGATGCTTAAGATAAGTGGTGATTCGTTTTATGTTAATTCGGGGGTGCATAATATATTACATTACATACAAATATAGCTAAAAAATTATATAAATGGCTATATATATCCTATATATTAATTTGTTTTGTTTGTAACATCAACTACTGGCAAAGTCTATGCAGTAGAACTATTGTCTTCTTTTGCTAGGATGGGATTTATGGGATCACTGTTAAAGACATAATATAGCATTAAGGTTTCCATATTAATCGAGTAAATCAAACATAGCAGAGCGCATTTCATAGTTGGCAACTGTAAACATTGCAACTTTGCAACTGTAAAGTCATGAATGTGTGGACACTGGTAAATAAAACACTGTTGAAGCATGCCTGGCGACGCTTGGTGACATGTGTCCACTGTCTGTGAGGCTGTGGTTGAGAATGACCTTCTTTTGTCTTAGCTCTCAGTCAGCAGCTCTGCAGACGCTCCTCACCCTCTCTGGTGGAGTAATTATCCCTCTGCCTCATTGAGCAGCCACACAGTTTACTCCCACGGTGGGATGTAATGCACAGAGCAAATAGAGAATGAAAGCGGAAAGAAAGAAAGAAAGAAAGAAAGAAGGAAGGAAAGAAAGAAAGAAAAAAACTAATACCTACAGCACTATCCGTATTCTGCCATGTCATCAAAAGCAGATCTCTCAAGATTCATTTGCAGCATTTATCAGACGCCCTTATCCAGAGCGACTTACAATCCAATACAAGCCAAAGATGGGCTCATTAGCTGCAGGGAAGCACTCGTCCCTGTGATTGTACCTTAATTTACTCCGCTTCTGGATTGTGTGTGTATGTGTGTGTGTGCACATACCATCCCGAAACAGGTATGATCAGGGGCAGCAGTAATGAGAGAGATGGAGCTCTCTTGTCCAAGGGGGGAAAGTGCCGGGTTCATAGCTTTAGCTAGCTATAGCTAAACTTTTTGTTTATTTGAAAAAAATATCATGTTTGTCACCATGTTAAAACCTTTGCACTTTGTTTTTATCTCAGGACTGGGTCCTTGGTTTTGAATAGAGTGGTCAGCGAAGGTTGAGCCTTTGTAGACTTTGTCCTCCAAAATATTAGACTGTGTGCCAGTAAATGACTCACCGGCACGCATTGAATCTTGGGATACATTGGCCTGGGATTAGTCCTGTCACATTGTAGGCTCGAATTGACACGTAGTTGTACAAGCTTAAAAATGCAGCACGAAATGTTCTTCTGTCATGTAAGGTTCTGGTCAACAGCACTGTCTAAAACATGCAAAGCAGCAAAATTGGATTAGCCACTCATGAACCACGCTATCGTTTCTCCTCTAGTGGCTGCCAAGACCTTATCCAAATGATCGTTTAATCTGTGAGGTTAATCTGCATTACCGGCATGTTAAGGACTGACATGAAGCTTCATGAGGTCGCATGCTCATATACACACACCCCGGCACAAGTGCAATAAACCGCTGAGACGCTGGACACCCAAGACTGGAGGCAATCTGACACGGACACACGCTCACGACAAGAGCATCAAAATCTAACCCCGAGGAGGAAACTGCTCTAATGGGGGGCGTAGGGGACCAGAGGGGTGTTTGGGTAATGAGAGGTAGCTGGCCTGCCTCCCACCCAACTCCTGCACGACAAAGGAACAACGAAAATAGCCCCTCGCCTGACAACGGCGGCTATGCTGACCTACCCTGCTGACCTCTGACAATCAGCGTCACTTCATCCTTGCCAGACAACTGCACTCTAGCTCCTCCACGACAGATTTCCAACGCTGGTGAAACAGTGGTATGGAGAGAAGGAGAAGCTCGGATTGGGGGGTTGCTTTCAGGGCAGGGAGGTGGGACACTTTTAAACAGAGCAAAGTTCAGGATGTAATGTTTTTTTTTCTGCTTATGTTCTGTTATAAGAAGTGGCGGCCAAATTAGCCAATGTAGAAGGCCGCCAGGTGAAAGGTGTCACATAAGCACAGAGTGAGTGGCGTCTTATCTTTGCCAGGGTGACAGCCGGGCATCAAAATGTTGAAGAGTTTCTTTTTGTCTTTCTGTGATTAGTAGGTAAGAGAACAGAAGCAGAAGGAACCTTGCGTGTAGCAAATGGGTCTGTACTTCATAGAACATTGTGTACGCACAGCCCCCTTTCTGTCTGTGCACGGCATTAAGGTTCTTTACCACTTTTGACCTTATATGGGAGTAGAGTGCAACCCTCTTCAGTTTTTCCCAGCAGTTCACTCATAGAAACATGTCAAGCGTGAGGGTGCATCCACTGGGAGCTGTAATCTAAAGAATGTTCCAACTATCTAAATATAATCTTAAATACAACAGTAATTAGTAGGCTTATGGTGGTTCTAGTAGATAAATACTATATAGAGAAATATGCCTTTGTACAGGGGAACCGTCCAGTAGGTATTTTGTGTGTTCTAGAAATGAACACAAATGAACAAAACCTGGTACCTGGTAGCGGTACCTGGTAGCGGGCTAAGTGTAGAACTCTGTGGAACGCTCTTGTTCACCTGCATCGTTTTCATTTCCAATCTATGCCAACTGATTGGGCAACTAAGTGGGACTTAATTGGGCGTTTAAAATACATTTCAAGAACATGCCATCCTTTCGTGCCCTGCATCTTTCCTAGAAGCAGCTATCCATTTGACCTCCACTCTAATTATGAAGCGCAGACAATTAGCCCGAGCAAAGGGTTCCGATTAAGCACTGAAGCCAGAAGCCCTGATGAAGCTGCACTCCCATTTAGAGGGGAAGCGAACGTCAGTGGTCCCGACAGCCCTAACAACATGACAGAATTTATAAAGCACCGCTGTTAAAGCACGCAGTTACCTGCGTGTGGAGGCCTTATAATAGGGCCACATGGGGTTTGGACTCGCCTCCCATTCCCCCTCTATTTGTTTTGCTGCTTCTTCATATTCTTTTGTTGTTCCCTCTTTTTCTTCAGTCCTCATGCCCAGTTCTAGAGGAAAACTCGCCAATCGCCTTTGATCTTCCCTCTGGTTTGGATAATTTTTTGGACAGAAATCTCTCTTTTATATTTTTCACCCCCCTACATGAATCTCCCACTCTTTCCTCAGCCCTACTGCCCCACCACTTTCCGCCTTCCCTCGCTTATAACACCACTCAACATCTTCTTGTTGTGCACTCACTGGAGATACAGATGCTGGCCCTGTCAGTGCTTGTGAGACAACTTGCCCCAACATTTCAAGTGAGAATTGGACTCTTGGCTTTTTTTTTTTTCTCCAAGTGCAGATGATATATATAATTCATGCTAGGGTGTGAGAGAGGTGTCAATGTGTCAGGAGGTAGAAGAAATTTAAAAGTGTGCTGTTTGCTGGTCGAGAGACTGTGCTTTTTTTTCACCCCCTCCCTGTGATTCTTGCATTTCTTCGAGACGAAGAGAGGGTCTGCTGCTGATCAAATATTCGAACGCCTGTCCAGTTTTTTTATTCCGCAGCAACCAAAACTAATCAAAGAAATGTCAGAGCCAATGTATTTCCTCATAGCATTCCAGAAAGGGGGGGGGGGGGGGAGAAACAGCTAAATTATTCAAGTGCATCAATTAATTATGTACACCCACTTGTCTTCCATATACTCTCAAATGCTGTCTTGCATTATCAATACGCGCTATATTACTTCCAAGAAGAATATTGATCTATTGTTCTTCTGCTCTATTGTTTCTTTGTCTTACTGTTTCTTCTGTTGGTATAAGATATTCCGAATTCAGGATAAATAATTCTGAATTTGTTTCTCCCTGCTCGATTCTCCTGGTGCAAAGATATTTACGGCATCAGTATTTTCAGCAGTCCACATTTTATTACAGTAGGTGGACATCACAGGGAGAATTGATAATACTGATGGAAGCACATATTTCATGTCTCTTGCTCTTTTTGCACATAGAATCTAAAATTGGAACTAGATTTCAGATTTTCTTTACCTGAAGAACAGAAAACTTCTGAGAAACTTTGGAGAAAGGTTCTTGTTGGTTTCTCTGACCTCCAGATTGCCTATAGTGCATTAGACCTTAAGATGAATCAGATTCATCTAAAGGAGAGCTTAACAGGCCGACTTTTCAGTTAGCAATTCCTCACCGGCAGAGATTGAAAGGTCAGTCAGTATGTGAATTCTCGGTGCTCTAACTCAAACCATCTAACTATAGCAAATGACTCCCTCAAAAGGTATCAGTATTCCATTAAATAAAGGTTCTGGATGAAAATTCTACAAAATAAAAAATTTGAAAAGAGACACTTAGACATAGATGTATGTCTATATGTAATATGTTAAAATAAATAAACTTGTACAAAGTAGGCCTTGCATTATATCTCTGAAATGGGTAATTACACTTTTTGGATGTCTCTGTGCTGCCTTCCAGTTAATTATTAATTCATCTGAAACTTCTAAGAACACTTTTGAATTTAAATATCTGCCAAAGGAAGCTATATAAATAAATCTTATTGCTTGCTTTATTTTTCCATCTATGTTATCATTGCTTTATTTATGTCTCACAATCATATTTTTGTGCAGTAACATTAAAAACTGTGTATTTATATATATTTTTTTCTTTCTATCCACTGACAGCTACCTCATCACTGAACTCACAGCTCCAACACCTGCAGCAGCTTCAGCAAATGCAGCACCACCATCACCAGCAGCAACAGCACCATCAGCAGCAGCAACAGCAACAACAGCACTGCCCACAGTCACACCTCCAGGGCACCAATCAGCTGTCTCCTCACCATCAGCTAAGCCCCCCCAGTCAACAGCAGTCCTCTTCGTTGTCTGGTCCCACCTCATCATCCACTTCTTCCAATCATGGGTCTACCCAGCCAACACAGTCACCGCCCCACAGGCAGCAGAACCAATCACCAGCTCGTAGTCTGCCATCACCTGTGACTCCGCCCATGCCACTACAGGTGTGCTACTTCAGTAATAGCTATGTTATTAACACAGTAATCTTTAGATAAAGATAAAAACCTATCAAAGAAATATTTAAAAAGATTTTTTGGTTTTAGCCGAAGCATGGATATTTTTTCTATCAATGTTTTTTCTTGCTTTCCAGTTAATGAAATTCAACCTTTTTGCAACCTTTATGCAACACAAATCTTACATCAAAGCCTAACACACATCCAAAGGTCACAGAAGTTTAAAGCAGTGCATCTATATTTCATATCCTGCTCCAAAGCATTTTACCATTACCATTTGTTGTCTTTTTTATTGGAGTCCATATAAGGAATCAAAGGGGGTGGGTCAGCTAGCTCACAAGCAAATTGAAAGCAAATAAAATAATCTCCTAAATATAATGTTCTTTCACGTAATTCTTCTACATTATTCACAGGATGTCTGGAGGAATGGGGTAGAGAAGGAGACGTGGTCTCTTATGAATGTTACAGAATGGGATAGTAATTCAATTGGCCAATTGAATTTGTCTGGGGAAATCTTGGATATTACAAAGATTGTTCCTGGAGGAGATAGTTGTTCACAGACTTGTCCCATGGAAAGAATGAAAATTGAGAGCTTATAGTTGAGGGTTTTTATCCTCTCTTGCCTACGACAGCAATAGCCTGTGGATATATCCAATTTGGAGCTATTCTGTGGTGGATGAAACATGATTAGGATCTATTTTATGATAATCAATTATTGAGAGTTTGGGTTTGGCAAAAATGCTCTTAAATTATTGCAGTAAAGTTTGCACCTGGGAATCTTCATTGGTACAAAGCATCCCAATTGGGTGGGCCCAGTACAGTTGCCTTGATCTATTAAAGGCCCACCAAAAAGTAAGTAATCAGTATACTGTATAAAGAGTATGATAAAGTAATTATATTATTTCACTTATGGTGTGTGCAGAAAATCTAGGCAAAATTTTATTCATTTGTGAGTGTGTATCTGTGTGTGTATATTCAACTGTCATACATACATAAACACATACATACACACACACACACACACACACACACACACACACACACACACACACACACACACACACATATATATAGGGGCCTCGAGCACTGTTCTAATATGAGGTACTTTGCACCAATGCTTATAGTAACAGCATCACAAGCTGCTGCCTACTTCCCATTACTTAAGAACAGCTGGAAAGGGGAAGCTAAATGTCAAGAGTCATTATTGATGGGCACATTTTTATATAATCTCTGTAATACATGACCTGTGGACCTGTTGACACAAGTGTGCTGATTTCCTTAATCTAAAGATATTTGATTTTTCTAATAATATGTTTCTTTTGTTAGTAAAAAAAAATTCCCCCAAAAGAAAATCAGACCTATTGTGACAATTGCCATACTGGCACAAATTTAAGGCCAGTGTTATAATGCAGATCAAAATACAAAACACACAATCCACACACCAGACTCTTCCTGCTGAGCCACGCCTCTGCTTTCTTACTATATCCGTCTATCCATCTCTCTCCACTAGTGTCCATCTGACTGTCAGTCTGCACCGCTAATACCCCCTCTTCTTTCATATATCCCTCTGGTTTCATTTTGGGCGTAGAGGAGCCCGGGTCGCCTCTCGGTCCTCAGCCACATTCATCAGCGTCAGATCCCTTATTGGTTTGTGGTGTGCCCTCCTTTATGGCCGGGATGAGCTGGGACCATTTATTTCACCCCACGTCCCCAGACCTAGCACTGTCACGGCCTCTGCTGGACTCCTCTTAGCTCACATTTAATGGCCCCCAGAGCCTTGCCGACTCCCAGGTGCAGCCAAAGCCATATTCACATTTAATATAAGTCCAAGGACAAAGACAAAGCTTTCTTTATTGGTCTAATTATGTTCTAATATTTTTTTATATGTAGAGTCAACATATTTTAAAATGACATAAAATGTACAGGCACACTGAATGCTTTCAACGCAGCTAGCAGGTAGAAATAGGTGCCTGAAGTTCAGGATTCTGAAGGACGCATTTTGCCCAGAAGTTTCCTGATGCCCAGGCAAGTGAAGAAACTTGAAACACTTCTCTCTAACTCCCAAAGACTGTATTTTAAGCCTTAAGAAACACAGTCAGAGTCTCATCTCCAACAGGTGCCATTTTTGTTACAGCAAACCAGAAAATAGCGAGAGCGGCGGGCAGCTTGTAATGTTGTGTCAGTAAACACTGACCATTTTACCATTTCTTCCTTTTTTTTTCCCTGCCAAAGCCCATCTCAGGAACCTTTTGCTTGATGGATGCAGTTATTACCAGAAAAGGTGATTGTGGAGATGCGATGACACTGTAAGTAGCGGCATGGTTCGTAAGGGAGCCAGGCCGCCCTTTGTCTATAGTACAGCAGCACGAAAACTGTCGCAAATCTCAGAGTCATGAAGGCATGTTAGAGTGGTGACCAAATAAAGCAAATATTCAAATCTGAGGTTTGAGCACAGTGCATATAGCAGGCTTTGAAACGGGCTGCATATAGCAGGCTTTGAAATACTGCTCTGAAAATGTTTCTGTCTGCCTTCCCTGTAGCCATAATGACAGAAACAACCTGTCATTAATAAATTAAATATCAGTAGACATAATAAATTACCAAATAAGAATCTAATCAATTAAATCAAATTAAATAATGTTTATTTAATCAAGCATTTCTTCCACCACTTTGTGTATATTCTTTGTTTCTATATTCTTTGTTTGAATATTCATATTTCTATGAATATTTATTCCAGAATTGTTTGTATGTTGTGGTTCTGATGGTATTCCAATGGCTTCAGTAGTTTTTCAATCAAAATGTTAAAGGTAAATGTTGTTGGAAGACGTCGTCATTCTAGAGGAATCTCCATGTGAACTGGTTCTATGTACTTCTTGTGTCACACGGCAAATTATTTCCTGACATCACGCTACCTTAACCTCTTCCAACAAGGGCCGTTTTTCATGATAATAGGCATAGACAGTTCAAGAACACTCATGATCTCCCAGTCTAAACTGAGCCTCATTTAGATATTGCTTCAGCCAAAGGGATTAATGAGGGAGGAGCAGTAGAGGGGTAAACACTTTACTGTATCTCCTCGGGGGCGTCACCAGGCAGGACCAAGGACATGCCCATGAAGAGCGAGCGCCCACACAGTGACCTTTAATAAGACCACCATCACCGAGGACTCTGATTGGATTTTAAGCTAAGAGTCACAGCGCATTGCAGAACTTAATCCACAAAGGCTTCTACCAGGGTCTTGAGGGTGGGGGTGGGTAGCCATCCAATCACCGGCGCAGAACCCTGACAGACGTGGGGCTGGAGGTGGGGGGCCAGAAACTCTCTCCCTCTCTCCTGGGAGTTCTCATCTGTAATTGGCCTTGTGTGGGATTTTCAAAGAATGGTTCGCTGTGATCAGCCACAAGGCGTTTTTGCGCCTTGAGGGGTCAAAACAGTGAAGTGTTGCAAATACACAGTGTGCATTAAAGAAAAATGTTCGAGCGGAGAGTGGTAATTATGCCTCATGGCCGATAGTCCTCACACACAGTCCTCTGTGTCGGGGCTGTTTTGACGAGACCCCCCGTTATCCTGTATGGAAACACTGAGGCCCAGAGCTGATGTGTGACAGGGTGGTCGGATTTCAGTTTCACTGTGATAACCAGGAAAGCGATGTGTGCCTCTCGTCCAGCACATCACAATGTGTACAAAAGTAGAGTCCATCCAAGGGCACCCTAAGAAGGTGGTGTTTGTCCATCATTTATCCACCAGAACAATTTAAATGAAATACGGAAATCTTTAGCACATTATCAATGACACTAGTATTGGTAACAGACATTTATGGTAACAACCTTTAATTAATTTGGTAGTATTTTTTTCAGTATTTTCAAAGTAACACAAAAAAAACAAGTAATTAATAATGCGGCATGTAGAAGAGAAGGACCATTTGGTGAATGGCTGTTAAGTCAACATAATATCAAAGCCGCATACATGGATTCACCCTGTTGAGCAGAATAATGAAACATGACACTTTTTACCACACCCGTTTAACCAATTAGTGTTTTTTAATTGACAATTTCAAAAAGACCTCCCTATTGCTAAGAAGATTAGCAACATAAAATATGTTAATAGGTAATAAGAGCCATAGCAACAGCTGCAGTTGCTATGGCTGTAGTAGCCGCATGAACAGTGATACATGTTCTGCTAACAGTGATATTTATGCAGCTGGTGTCCTATGGGCAGAGTTGCCTGAGGAGGAGTGGGGGTGGAGGTTGGGCGAGGGTTTGAGGGGCAGGTTGCCAGTGATGGCCACCAGTGCGATGACAAACAGCCAGGGGGAGATTATGAAATTTGCTTAAGTGTGTTAATGGGCTGATTACCGGAGCCGGCTGGATTTTCCGGGGAGTTGATTGATTCGAGCGCCGGGTTTTCTCCACGCCTGGAGAGCCCGGGGATTTGACAAGCAGGGTGGAGGTGCCGGGGGAGGGCGGTTTATGGTGGAGGGGTGGAAAAAAGCACCCGGCAAGTCGGTTACACCGGAATTGATCTTAATTAGATCTGAAAGACCTGCCACAGCAGAATGGTCGCGGCGATTAAAATGAAAAACAGGAGAAATTACTGATCAAATTAATCATAATGTCGGGCTACAGCTGTAGGTCTGCTGTAATTTGCCAGTCCAGTGAGTTACATCGGCCGCGGCGCGGGAGAGGGAGCGGCACACACTGATCCGTGGAACTCCGGGGTTTACGGCGGCCCGTCAAGTCTCTTTTCCTTTCTGCAGCCCTGTGCCTCGTCACCTCCCCTTCATACACACACACCAAACACACGGACTCACTCCAAACACATGTTGAACACACACCAACACATGCAGTCTTTATTTCTGTCTCTGACACACACATACCAATCATTATATACAGCGATAAACACAAACAATCAAAATTTTTCTGTCTTTGCTAGACCTGCGCATGTGCATTATTACACGAATACACACACACACACACACACACACACACACACACACTCAAACTCAGCACATGCACATGGCCTTTTTTCGTTTTGAGAGACCACACACAGAAAGTGAACATGTCTTAGACCTTTGTGAGGACAACATATGTTATAATGACAATCACTTCACTTTCATAATAATTTACATTATGTTTAATTACCTTTGTATAACTGATTTAAACCCTATGCCTCAAAATGACCTCAGTAACCACAAGCTTTTCAAGTGAAATCAGCGAGGTCTTCTGAATGTTATTTTTGTGTCTGTAATGTTTAAAAATATATGTTTTTCTTATGCCTTCTTTACTTTCCTGACTGTCCTAACACACATACTGTTCTTGACCTTGCTGGTACATCTGTCTCATAGTCCCCATGTGTAGTATAGAGACAGAAGAGCATCCCATCTCCAGCCTTCCATCGGACTCCAGCTGTCCGTCTCTTGTTCATCCCCCCCTCAGTCCCTGCCAATACCCCACATCGGGGGGGCTGCTCTGATCCCCAAAACCGACAGGCTCACCAGGGTAATTACAACTCAGAGCCAGCCATTCACTGGCCACCAATTTACCAGTAGACCATCTGCAGACATCTCTCTTTTAGCCCCCCTCCATCTTTGACGTACCCCTACATCAGTGTGCCACTGTAGACTCAGACCTATGAGTGCCGCAATTACCCTTCCTCTCCTCACGTCTTTTCTCCCTCTCTTTATCACGCACACACACACACACACACACACACACACACACACACACACACACACACACACACACACACTTCTCTTCTCCCTCCTTTTGCTCCATCCCCTACCATTCCCAGCAATCAGCCCTCATTAGAGGCTACTTGTGAAACCCCTGTCTCTGCCAAGGTCAGTGCCTGCCAACAAACTGGGATATGGCCTTCAGAGGCCTGGCCAAACACACACACTCACACACACACATGCATCCTTTCACTGCTTCCCATCGTGTGTTCAATGCCAGGCCCTGTCCATCCAAAAAAGATGTCCGCCGCAGTAACACACTTTGTTTGTGTCAAAATACTGATAAAGCATCCTCCATCATTATCCACATCACTGATCCTCCACAGCCAGTTTTATCTGTCCTTCGTCACTCAAACGAAAGAGGTCTGATTAAAGCTGCTGCGCTGCAATGCCTCTGCGGCCCGTGCTGCAACGTGCGTCGGACGAATAAAGGCACATCAGGCTGAACGAGGGCTTCATCTGGGGATCAGCGAAATCACCCCTCACTCTGCCGAAGCAAGGGGCTCTCCTTCCCATCCTGTAATTAGCCGGCGGTGGTGTTGCACTCAGCGTCAGGTTCTTCAGATCCTAGTGCTGCTGGTATTATTTTAATTGAAACCATAGAAGGTATTCAGGTATAGTGTAAGTGTCTGTGTGTGTGCGTGGGTGTGTGTGTGTTGGCAGGTAAAAGCACATTTGTGCTTTAGTGGCAAAAAAACAAGCACAATTTTCTGAAAACAATAAGTACACTCAGTGGTGGCTTCTTCTCAAGAGTCGCAGCTTTCAGAATATTAAAGAAAAACACCACAAGTGTTTTTGTGAGAAGAAGTGACACCTTTCAAATGTTATTTTTCATTGCGTGACAGTGTGTAAAATTGCACCAATCTACTCTAAAGCCAAGCTCAAGAGATAATAGAACCGAATGGACTTTTAATTGCATGTGTGTGTGTGTGTGTGTGTGTGTGTGTGTGTGACATATACTGAACATCAGCCATTCATCCACCATCACCCATTCTGAACCACAGAACTGCAAACTGGCATAAGTCAATTCTTCTTATAATCGCATTAGAGAAACACATTTCTCCCCTTCCCCCCAAATTAATTTCTAAATATATTATTTGGCACAGAAGGGCCAGCAAGCTGTCCAGGCTGGTGTGAGGGGGCCTAATCGTGTGCATTAGTGGGCAAATTCGGGGGCACAGCCAGGTACAGTGGGCAGGAAGTCTCCTCATTAATGCAGGGCAGGCATGGGCCCTTAAGAAGGCAGAAAATTGCCTTATGTAACAAGCAGCCGGTTATATGAAAATACAAATGTGCACTGTTGAGTGAAGCAGAAAATAACACTGTTGCCCGTCAACAGCTCCACATTTCGTATGAATAATTATAACCCATGTGACACAGCAGGTGGAGGACGGGGGCATTGAAAAGCCCAGGGAGGCAAATCCTGCCTTTATTTGCTGTAAATGGTTTTATATGAAAAGTAAAGGTGGCTAAAAGGGATGTTGTGCATTTCTGGAATTATTTAAGAATAATCATGGTTTTATATTTTTTATTCTATGCTTTTCTGCTTTCTGATCTGATGAGCGTGTCTCACTGTGTGCAACATGGCCCACAGCAGTCAGCAGAGCCCGTGGGGGGCAGATCTCACTCAACTCCTGCCACAAAACCCAGTTTCCTTAATTACACTGGCGAGCAGCTCCTACCACAGCTCCCTTCAAAACCTTCCGGCTAAGTGCTCCTCCAGTGAGTCAAGAATCCTGTCATCATACACAAACAAACTCACACACAATAACTTGATATCTAAATGAGCCCTGCAAACCTCCCAGTGCTGAAACATTTGCAATTATTTAATGTAAACAAAGTACATAATATTACACATTAATGCTTTTTGGTAATTCAGAAAATTGTTCCCATTAATTTCCGGCTGAAGCGGTCTAACAAGTCTGTTCAACACTATTGGCGTGCGCTTATTTGTGAAAAATCCAGGAGACGTCCTCAGCCCCTCGATGGCCCCTGTGCTGAGTTTTATTTAGTTAAATGCAGCCTTTAATAACCTGATGCAACATGAGAAACATACAGGCTTAAGTTCAGCCTGGCCCTGGGGCTGTTTGTAAAATGTTAAGACGTTTGATCAATGCTGTCCTCAAATGTTGTCAATTCATCAAACCACTTAGTGTTGATATGACACTGGTGCGGTAAAATCTCAGGTTTTTTTTTTGAGTGTCTGTGTGTGTGTCTCTCTGTGTATGTGTGAGTACCTATATGGCCTTGCTGGGGGTAGAGGAGCTTATCGATTGGAGGGCGACCACATCACGCCGCACTGCCTCAATGTCGATTAATTTCCCTGCTCGGAGTCTTCAAATGGCACCTGACAGACCAGCCCATCCCCCCCAAAAGCTGCACATTTCTCTTCATTAAGGCCAGGGCTTTTCGGATGCCACGCAGAGGAGTAATCATTTACTATTATTCTGTTTATGAAGCCCGCGCACAGACACAACCCCCTGGTTCTATTGAACAGTGGCCATCAAAAGATCACCACTCATTGATTAGGCCAGTATTAAAGCAATTCCGATGCTGTGTTCCTATGTCCCACATCGGCCAAGTGAAAAAGGATGGCATTCTCCGCAAATGTCGTAGACACACACACACACACACACACACACACTGTGTAAAATCAAGTCGCGTATTTGTTGTTGCTGTTTTTTTTAATCATGTTTAAACTCTGGCCATCTATCATTTTGTTCTAGTCCTTTCCACAGGGCTTTAAATGCCCTTTGGTCTCTGGTGTTCCAGCTCTGAAACGTCCAGTTTAATGCAGCGCCTTCTTCATGAGGCTACTTGATTTTATTCAGTTTCACCAACATACGGAAATAACTGCACCAAATATGTCATGCTGGTCAGCACTTTTGTGCCGCACTTGATTGCGCAGGGAAAAGAAAACATAATCTTTAATCCATCTTGTACACAAAAACACATATAGCCAAATATTTGGAATCATTTTTCAGCAGGAAGAATGATTATACAAAGAAGTACGAAGAAAACGTTCTCTCTCTTTTTCCTCTGCATACCATGCTTTCTCCTGGCTGGGAAAATGGAGCGAAGGTGATGGATGAGCCGGACTTCCCTGGTCCAGCTAGATCCCTGCCAGTATCAGTCGAACGGACTAGTGGGAATTTGGTGTAATGACTGATCCTGTTTTTTAACTTCTGATGGAACTAATGAGCGAGGAGAGTCATTAGTTCTGATGGAACTAATGAGCAGTGGTGGCCTAGTGGGCCAGTGGTGGCCTAGCGGTTAAGGAAGTGGCCCCGTAATCAGAAGGTTGCCGGTTGGAATCCCGATCTGCCAAGGTGCCACTGAGGAGCAAAAGCACCATCCCCACACGCTGCTCCCCGGGCGCCTGTCATGGCTGCCCACTGCTCACTCAGGGTGATGGGTTAAATGCAGAGGACAAATTTCACTGTGTGCACCGTGTGCTGTGCTGCTGTGTATCACATGTGACGATCACTTCACTTTCACTTTACCATCCAAAAATTGCATTCATTTGTGGTTGGTTCTACCTGTTTTCCTGAGATCAGTACCTTTAATTTGCAGAACATGGAGCTCTTGAAAGTAGTGAAGTGAAAGTGATCACTTGTGATGACTGAATCTGTCTAGGCACTGCTAACAATGCATTATGGGAATGGTGGACAGACATGGCCTCTTATGTTCCACTGGGGAGTCCTCTGAACTTCCGAACTTCATCATCTTTTGTTTTATTTCCCATCTCACAGTTTTCATCTCCTCCACCTGCCCTTTCCCCAAGTTGCTTCGGGCCCAGACATTCTTTTCCCCCCTTTTGTCATTTTTGAATATTTTTATTTATCTTCCTCATGTCACCAGAGACGTTGCAGCCCATAAGTAGCTCTGACGGTGCTAAGAGGAACCTGGAAGAACCTGGTGACTGCTGGCTCAGGGGCCAAGCTGTGGACCGGAGGTGTTTTGGACGGTCTTAATGGCATTTCGATGTACACAGGCGGAGGGGTCGGAGGCGGGGGTGGTTGTTGGGGGCTGTGAGTGAGGTTGCAGGAGGTCTGTAGGGCGCTGGGAGACCAGAAGCATGCTCGCTTGTGTCACAGCTGATTACATCCATGCCGGAGTGGGAAAAGAACGGGGGGAGGAGATGAACGGAGGTGAGCTGCACTCAAGCTGGACTGTGATAAAACTCTTTTTTTTGCCTTGTCTTCTCTCCTTTTTTATTTCTTTTCGTTTTCTTTTTGTAAGTAGACATATGGGGTGGCTGCCCTGTCCGGTGGAGGTTATGTTGTTGTTATTGCTTTTTTGCTTTACATTTATCAGAACACAGGAGAAAGGGTGAACTTTGGAGATCCATGGGCGATATTGCTGTAGGTTGTGTGATAAGCATATCCTCCTATATTAAACCACTGAAGCCTCTACCTTTGCCAACTGGACTTTGTAGCTTACAGAGCCAGGCACTCTGTAATTGAAACCTCACAGACATGGCCAGATCTGATCAGGTCCACATCAGTCTAAAATCACAAAGAGTTCATCTGTCTGAATCATTGATTCACCATGAGGTGGGTCCCAGACCTGCAGAGCAGAATGAAAGTAGTTTTATCTTGAAACCATGTCCAGATGTGTCCCCAATGAGCTTGGGTGTTTTCCCAGTAATAAGGCTTAATTCTTGTGGATAGACATTGCTCTTTTTTGCATTACTCCCACGACACCAGGGAAGAGTTAGTATATATTTTTAGTATATATCAGTATATATTTTTTCTGTCTGCTTTTTTTTTATTTTTAAGAAGAGGTGACTCACTTTGTGGAAAAAAATCCAGCTCTGTGGCAGTTTTTACTCAAGTTTCCAGGGGTCTGTCTCTGTGGTTACACACTGAACCTATTTTTCCTTGCATTCAGGAGATTACACGGGTTGTTGCACAAGGTGACCCCTGTGGTCAAACGGCCAGCTCAGGCGACGGTGAACTTAATAGAGTTTAAAATTTACTCACCTCTTTGCCAAGGGTGCAAAACATTTTTCCCTCTTCCCTTACAGTTCGGCTTCATGGGCAAAATTATATGAATTGTAATGCCCCCATACCTGGTGTCAAGAACCTCAGAGTCAGTTCTGCTGGTTTCAGCATTAATGTAAGTTCACTACTTCTAGATTTACCAGTGAGTAGAGCTATATAGACACCAAACTAAACTGCTTCACAAGCATATTAAATACAAAATATGGAAAACGAATTAAATAGCATCCTCAAAAATGTGGATTTTAATGAAATACTTCTTTATACATATGTATAAATAAATATAACAATATTACAATTTTTTAACACACTCAGAACCTTAATAACCTTTGATAAAAATCGATTCACAGTAAAGAATTTTTAAAAACGAAAAAAATCTAATTTGGCATTTGAAATCTTTCTGTTTTAATTATTCTATGCTAAATGTGAACATAAAGACATACTATGTTAATTATTTATTAAATGTTAATTATTATTATTTGTTTACTGTACTGACCTGTTTTGTATTCTGGTCACAAAATAGTATGGATAATATAAAACATAGATACAGCAATATATAGTGATATTTTTATGTAGTGCATCTGCTGGTTTGCTCTAAACGTTATTTTGCTGTACTTGTATAAGGCATCTATCTATCTACAGGGACAGGAAATATCGATATTCTTGTATACAAATTTAGTCCACTGCGTGGTGATGTCGAGTGTTTTATTTTGTGACGTAAGCAGAGATGAGAGTCAGCGTCCGACTACAACCTCCACTCCTGTGGATGGCGCTGTACTGCTGCATACTTTGAATTACTGTTAGGCTTTCCAAGCAGATTTAAATTTCAAAAAATGATCACAGCATCATATTTCAGCTCCACTTTTACATTTTCAGTTATCTGCATAAAATTGAAATATGTACAACATGTACAATATATGGGGCAGTGGTGGCCTAGCGGTTAAGGAAGCGGCCCCGTAATCAGAAGGTTGCCTGTTCGAATTCCAATCCGCCTAGGTGCCACTGAGGTGCCACTGAGCAAAGCACCGTCCCCCTCCCTGGGCGCCTGTCATGGCTGCCCACTGCTCACGCAGGGTGCTGGGTTAAATGCAGAGGACAAATTTCACTGTGTGCACCGTGTGCTGTGCTGCTGTGTATCACAAGTGCCAATCACTTCACTTTCACTTATATTGGGATATAATCGTATTGTGACCCATATATCACAGAGCCTTGCCAATACAAACCCCTACTAAATAGACAACCAAATTACAAAGACATTAAAGCTAATAAAATATATAAACTGCGTTATACCACAGAGATGATATTCAGTAGCGTATATAATAACAAAAATGTATTATTTATGTTTTTGAATTTGCAGAAAAATCTCTTATATCCAGTCAAGTTGTACTAAATAATCCTTGAATAAATTCATCAGTAAATTTAATAACATATATTATTTATTTATTTTTTTGTCCTTTGGTTGACCTAGGACAGCATGAAGGGTAGCTCAGCGCAGAATTTTGGAACATGTTAAGTTCTACTAACTTCCTTATCGTTCGCCACCATCTAAATTGGTGAGATTAGAGCAGAACTCGAAATTGAATGGCAACTTTTTTCTTATCTCTCCATGATCTGTTTCCTTTTCCATTTGAAGAAAAAAATGTATCTCTGTTCAGGATCTACGTGGGGAGTCATGTGGCTGTACCAGGCGTATTGTGAACTTCCTGCATGCACTCAGGGGGTTTGGGGTACGCAGAAAGGGTGGCAAACAAAATGTTTTATATGCCGACTCTCAGCAAAAGAAGCAGGCAGTTTAGCTCTGGCAACACATGCAATCAGCACAAATGGCGGGGCAGCACTGTCATTTCCTGCCTCCCCTGGTGGCGCTGAAAGGAGCAGTGTGGCGTAAAATCACCTGTTTAGATGTCAAACCCAGCAATCCCCCCGCATGCTTATGCGTTACTGCTTTGCCTTTCAACGTCGTTTTGTATTACTAAATATTACTCTGTCCTGCCGGGGAGCGCTTGTGGTCTTTTGGCTAGGAGAAGTGAGGATGAATGTGATGTATTTACCAAGGAAAGAGCTCTCAGTTCTGGCCTGAACATTCAGATGAGCCCCATGTGGCTGCACCCGATCTCACTGAAATACTGTACTAGAGGAACATCAATCAATCACATCAGCATTACACCCCAATTGGTCTTTTTAGAGATTTGAGCATGGTTACAACATGTGAAATTATAAGCTTTTAACCTCCACTGTGCCTCCCTCCGTCCATCTCTTCTATCAGTGCAACGTATCAGCCACACAAGGACTCAAATCCTCATCCTCCTCAGCACACTGAGTCTCCTGAGTGATATGAAGCGTGGATTATCTCCTAATGCAATCCCAGGTTGATATTTCCGACCAATCCTTTCTCCAGCGCTTCCTCTCACCGATACATGTATTTATTTGAAGATGTTTACCCAAGATAAGCTTCCCTTTCCTATCCCGACACCTCTCTTCCAGTGACAAAACCTCATCCTTTTGGAGAGATTTAGCCACCAAGGCTGTCTGTGAAAAATGAAAAAGAAGTTTCACGGTTACAAGTTGCATAAGATTTAAACCCTGCCACAGGATAGCCCTTGTGTTAAATCCACATTCATACATGTCTCGTTTATTGCATTATTTATTATTATTTAGCTTCCATTATAAAGTTCCGCATAAGGAGATCACAATCTTTAAGAAATCACTATGAGATGAGTTATCACTGAGAAAAAAGAGAAAAATTGCGGTATTCAGTATTGAGGAAATCTCTGCTTAACATTTGGGTCTTGCCACTTTCTCAGAAGGGCAAACCGCCGGACACATAAAGGCGATTTTTGAGATTAGCGCAGGAAAGGAGGATGACTTTCAGTCCAGGGGACGCAATATCAATCTCGGCCAATTTTAGGCCACCAACATGAAATATGATTTCATAAGACAAATGCGGTGTCATTCTTAATGTGCTTAACCTTTACTGTCAATGAAAAAGTATTGATCGCCGTGTGGCATTTTTTCATCATTTGATTTTCGGAGCGCGGTAATATATGGTGGTGGGATATGATAAAAGATGAATGGCGCCTGAATGGTCTCAGTTTAACAAAGCTCAAATCCCTATGGAGCTCTTGTGTTTGGGTGGGCGGTAGATTATAAAACCCTCAGAAGGAGGGGACAAAAAACAGGGGGGTTTAGAAAAAGAAATCCTCTCAGGCCTCAGTCGTGCCTGTAAGCTCCCACCACCCCCCTAAACAGTGACAATATGAAACCATGTTTACTTCATTTGCACCTCTTTCAATTGTGCATATGCACAATTGAACAGTATTTTTCAGTTTTTAATTCCAGAGTTTTGATGAGCCAGTATCGATCCTGGGAAGTAGAACCTGAATACACACTTTATTTCAACCTCAAATAGTTTCTCTTACTGGAAACAGCCCACGCAGTCCCTCTCCTGAGGGGCGATTCTGTAATTTCTTTATTTTTTTGCCTGCTGGCCTGAGTAATTGGAAGGTCTCGGCAACCTCTCCGGGCGCTTGATCTACTTAAACAACCTAATAAGGCTTTGCGCTGTGGCACAACAACCAAATCAGCAGTGCATTTTAAGCCCTTAATAGGTGGTTAGCTTGATTTATATGGCCGATCGCGGCACCGTGGCCGGCTCCGCTGGCGGTCCGGCTGTGTCTGCGCAGGCCGTCAGTTTGCAGGGAGCAGAGATGAGCTCATAATGTGAGCAGGAGAAACATACTCTTCTTCAACCATTATCGGTGATGTTTGTCTTTATGTTTTTATGGATAAAAAAGTGCTCTTTATTAATGAGGTTTGATATTTATGAGGTTTGAACATTTAATTTCAGCAGACGGGACTTAATCCAGTTGGGTTATTTTCAGGCGAAATGACATTAGAAATCAATGCCAATTTTCAGCAGAATTACTCAGTTGAATTGAGCCCTTAAGCTGTTCTTTGGTGGTGTTAGCTTCACCATGTTTTTTTAAGACGTCTTTTCTTAGTCTTAGACACAGTTAATTGCAAAAGCAACCTGGGCGTCATTGGGCAGGGGTGAGAGAACACCTGCTAATGAATTGCAGTGCTAACAATTGCACAGCTAATAACAGCAGTGAAGCAATGTTTTCGCAAGAACACTGCAGTGGTGTTTAGGTGATGAAAAGGTGAGCACCAAAACTGGAGCCACGTGCTGCCCGTTAAAATAAATATTGTAATTTAAAATGGCCTTTGATAATGATGATGATGATAATGATGGTGATGAGATTAACTTTTTCCTAAAATCCTGACCGATAGCTCTGTGCTCCCTCCCTCCAGCTCAACCCTCTGGCCAGCCAGGCCGCGGTAGCAGCCGCAGCAGCTATGGGCTCCATTGCGGGATCCCAGGTGTTCGGCAATGCCCTCTCCAGCCTGCAGGGGGTCACAGGACAACTGGTCACCAACGCGCAAGGACAGGTGGGCTCATGCTTATTACAGCAAGGTAACAAGGGGCGGTCATAACCAGATATACTGTATAGAAAAATACCCCAGCACGTTATAATAAATGTTTCAGGACATTATCTGCATTATGTAAACTATTCATAGTCCTTGACTAATTATTTCTTAATTGTATTTTTTAGGCCAGGTAAATGTATTAAACATAGATAATTAAATTATTCAGTTATTTATTTTGTGGCATTTGTATAACATTAAAACGATTTATTAGTCTCATATAATTTAAATTTAAATATTGCATGAGCTAATATAAACAATAAATAATGTGACCACTGCCTTTTAATTTGATTTCTGTCAGTAATTTGTTTTTTGATCATTTTATTTAAGGGACTGCTTCATAACAACTATTTTAGGCATAAATAAAAAGGGTGCCCTCCTGCCTTTATCCCGTGGCAGTAAAAAGTGTTGGGATAAAACGCTGACCTTGTCATATTTACAGGGTGGCTGCAGAATTGTTCCATCAGTAGCCAGAGGCTTGAACGATGATGCTTGTCAGAGCAGGGCCCTATCTAATGAATCATCTTATCGCAGGTGCACACAGCACATATTAAAGGAAGATTGTATGGCCAATGTGCCCTTTCACGCCAACCCTGTCGTTATTTACCCTAACCCCGTCTCATCCCTCTACACGCCAACGAATTTCTCTCTCGTAACGAGCTTGAAACAGTTGTTTGAGGTACAGCTGAGCTTCCTTCCTTGGGGGACGCTTCTTTGTTGCCAACGATTACAATGATATGACAATACTCACAATTCAGCAATACTCATTAAATTGCAGTGCACTCAGCCATTACTTTACATTAGATCACATAAAGTTGCATTCATTTCAAAGAGACTTTGATCCAAAGTGACCTGTAGATAAGGACTAACAGTTATGGGGATGGGAGATTATGCATGAATTTTAAAAGTGCGTGTAGTTTGAAATAATGGCAAGATCATCCATCATGTAGATGACTTTAAATTTACTGAAGAAGAAAATCATTTTAAGCAAAGAGCACCTCTCTTTGCTTCTCTTCAGGCTTTCTCACTCAGTGAAAGCCATTTGATCACTCTTATTGTCACATTACTTGTCACTAGTACATACATGCATTGTACATGCACCTAACTGAAAGTTCATTTATGCAGCAGAGATATGAGAAACGGGATTACATATGATTGAAAATATCTAAAACCTTAGATATGTACAAAAGCATAAATATAATTTGAGTTAAATGAAATGATGTGCAAAGTGGCATCAAGTGCAAAATATGATGCACTGTGAGTGCACTGATATTATCCAGTCCAAATATCAAAAGATTAAGTATCATGATATATTGCCTCCTAATTGTGGGTCTTTTCTTCAACCAGATGTTTAAAGAAAATATGTTTAACCTTCGCCAGCATTGACATGTTACATTTGCCTTTGACTGAGCATTGAAGTGTGAATAATCACAATGTGCACCTTTGTGCCAAGTGCAAGTTTGAAGGGTGGGATGCTAAACACCAGTAATGAGACAGTAGGGGCCCTCTCGAGTCTCCTAGAGGTGCCTGGAGCGTTGGGGACGCTCCTCAGTGGAGACGGATTTGATGGGATGCTCCCTGCTTTTGTAGTGTCTTGGCGGCTGACACTGGCTGACATAATCAGGTCAGTGAGACGGTCAAAGCCCTGGGCAAAAGCCTTTGCTCCCAACCTTATTAGCAAGCCACATTATTCAGTCTGATGTCTCCAAACCAACTGGCCCGCTTACCGGCTGTACTCACCCCGGCTTTAAACATTACAGATACTAATACATGCCTGGAAACTGGCGCCAGGAGCGCTAGACGCGCTTTCAGATGTGCCAGTTGTCAGATATGAAAGAGAAGTCCGTGATGTGCTAAATCAAGGATGAAAGACAAAAAAAAAAATGTATTTACTTTTGGGCCATAAAGGAAACCTGATTTGAGCCTTTAAAAACAGAGCTTAAAGCTTTCATTCTCTCGCCTTGACCACATGCTAATAACAAAATATTGAACATTGTTGTTAAAATCACAGATCGATTGCCTCCATTCTTTATTCATACCTGCTGTTCTTAGTGGACCTTCCACAAATGTTCCTTGACCTTTTCTGTTTTGTGATGTTTTTAATGTCATTTTATTTGAAATAAGTTATGACTCCTTGTGGAAAATATAAAATAAAATTCATATTAGACATTTCATAAATGGTCCACACGCTGCCCCTTTTTGTTCTCCCTGAACTTTTGTAAGCGGGAGATCAGGACTACCTACCTCAGTAGACGTAGGTTGAAGGATGCCTTTAAGATGGCAAATATTTAAAGGCTGCAGGTTTGACATGAAAAAACGATGAAAAAACAAGAGCCAAGACATTTTAGAACAATGCCTCACATCTTATCTCTCACTATTAATAACCATGTGGCCGTAGACAGTATTGAAAAGACAGTGTGAGGTCAGTTTATATTTGATGTATTTGCTATTTTTTGAAGATTGAATTCTTCTGGAATTAGCAGTATTTCTGAATCAAGGTCTACAGTTGAATCTTGTTATAGAAAGTCGTGTCCTGAAAGATATTGGAACAAATTTTGTTTTTACTTTTTCACTTCAGTTTGCAGCGTGCAAATTTTTGGGACTTAAAACATCAAGAATTTCAGGGAATGCCAAACATTTTAAACCTGCTCTAACCAGTGCCCTTCAAACATTTTCAAACAAAGCCATATGTCACAGGTTTTATATAGATGGACCCTTACTGAACTTGAGTCTCTCACTCACTGTCCCTAACTGCTGAGTCCATATCTGGGTCGCAGGTTCTGGAACCCATCCCAGGACATTAAGTTACTCTGAGCTGGGCGTCAGCCCTTAATAAAACTAACTCTGTTTAAGAGTTCCATGTGGATTATTATCATAGGAAAAATTACATTTATTTTTGCTACATTCAGATTCCAAATGAGACCACTTATAATTAATCTCTGCTTTAATAGATCTCTATGCTGATGTTAAACTGGATTTAGGGTTAGGGTCAAGATTACATTTACATTTACAGCATTTATCAGGGTCAAGATTAACTTTTGCCTCTGTGAAATCAGAATATAAATAGTTACAGTATATAAAGTTTGTTTAGACTGTGTTTAGATCTGTTGTGAAAAAAAAAACAGCATCACTGAGTACTGAATATTTAAAGCAGGGGTGAATTATGCAGTCTTTCCTCCTGGCTGATTTGTGGGGAATGAAAGAGCTGGGAAACGTGTGATCGTGGACACACGTCCTTGTCAGCCAGCATCTCATCTGTACCCCCTACTGAAACAATGAAATGTTTAAAAACATTTTAAAAAGGATTCTCCATTGAACACACTGTGCAGACAGGAAGATTAAAGATTCTTTCAAGTGTGACCTCCAAAGTCACGCGACCCCCTGGCCCAAAGACTGTTGTGGCGGGAAAAAAAATCCCAGATCTTTTAACCCTGCACCCTGGTCTTTGTTTCCCCTAGAGGCGGCACGCTGAAGCTGCCATTGGTACCATCTGTCCTCTCCGGCAGGCTCTGGTCTTTTTTGGTTTCTGTGGTCTTGTAGGAAACACTGAGCATCAGATTGCATAGACAACTTCACCCTAGGATAGACAAACAAATTCAGCCTCTCTACTAAATGCAAAGTGACAAATGTGCAGAATTGTTGTGCATTTGGAATATTAGAGTAATTTCCTGTTCATAGAAACAGATGTAGTCACTATCTATGCATTGTGCTATGAAGATAATAATGTTTTTCAGATCTCAGCACTTAAACACACAGGAGATTTGTCACTCAGCAAGATAAATTTATGCTATTAACACTTCTGCAGCATGATATTTTTTTTTGATAAAACTGTGGATGCCTTAGGTATTTAGGGACTGATAAAATATGCTTTCTTCTGTTTTAATCTAATACCCAAGGAGCCCTTTTCTCAGGCACAGAAAAAATTACGTTCAAGGGAAGTAGCCTCAAAAAAGGGATATTTTGTCTGGGTGGGAAATGCATTTCATGAAGCACAAACATTGCACTTGTTTCTGATTCACTTTCACATCAAAAAAGTGAATCCCAACTTTCCAAGCCCAATATGGGTCCCTGTTGCTCCAAAAACAAAAGAGGTAGGGGAGAAAATGGGTAGATATATTGCCTGGCGACCATGGCTAACGCTATAGATTGGCCTGGCTGGAGAGAGGAGATGACATTCTAGTGGAAACAAGAGCAGCATAATCCTAATGAGTTCTGCTTGCTCTGGAGAGCAGCTGAGGAAGAGGAGGGGGGAGGAGGAGCACTCCTCAAAAAATCTGGACAACAAAGGGATGTGAAGGGATAAGAAAATACTATTTTGGCTAGCATATTTTGGAGAGCTTTTATTGGAATGAGGCTCTGCTCTCTGTAAAGGCACAGTTTCATGGTCTGTACTTTTTTAATTTTGGAATTAGATATCACGTCCTAATTCATACATTGAAAGTCTCACCATCATATTTAACACTTTAAAACCACAGAAGGAGAAATCATAGCCAAGACATTTTTTATTTAAAAAGGCAAAGGCATGGAACAAAGGCATGGAATGGTGGCTCCGGTTTCTACAGATGTCCAGTTAAAGTCTGGACACATACTTTTTTATTATCTTTTTTTTTATACAAATCTAATGACTAAAGTGAGATTGTAAAGCAATTTTGTCTTGTCTCAATCTTAAATTAGACAATAGAGATTTTCCCAACAGTTCTGTTTTTGAACACTTGTTGACTGCTTTTCCTTTACTCAAGTAAATGAGCATTCCATGAAGCTGTTCATGATTATGATATAAGTGTGTCATCCTCACCGCAGTCATGACACTACAGAGACTGGAAGTTTATTGTGTGAGATGATTTAAGGCAATTATGCTGTATCTATGTGTCTCTGTATCACTCCCCATTTACAAAATCAAGTTATGAATATTTTAATCATAGCATTGTCTACAGTACAATGCAATGTAGCTTGCATATTCTTTTAAAGTAGTTGAATCATTTGATAAAACTCTGATTAAAATTGTAATGACATCATGAAATTAATAATAAAAAACATGAATCATATGTGCCAAAAATATCCATAGATCCAACATTACTAAGATTTAGGAGCCTGGCGACAGAAATGGATGTTTAATCAGGTAAAGTGGATGTATATACATGCTTAGATTCATAATAAATGAGTGAATGAAATATGCACTAACGTGATAATCATTTAAATTCCAGATGTATTCAGTAAAATAATGTTGCTTTGGCACCTCCCAGGGAGATGCAGAACATGGCGGGGGAAATTGGGCTCATTCAGAGATAAGAGCGGAGCTGTCAGGCCCCGGCTTTTTATTATGCTCGTAGAACAACCACTTAGTCCGATGAGAATGAATAATTGAGCGGAACAAGTCCTGGGATATATAAAGGCATGCAAACGGCGCGGCGTCAGTAGACATGAGCGTCAGGCGGCGCAATAAAATATGCTAAGTGGCAGTAGAGCGTTCGCTGGAGAGATAGAGTGCCGCGGACGAGCGGGAGAGAGAGATAAATTATCTGTCTCTTAATGTGAAGCAACGCAAGCAAATGATCCGTGGCGAGGATGAATTACAGATCGCTGGCCTGCCTTTTTTCCGGCGCTCCCTCCTCATTATGTCAAAGAGCGGGCGGTGAGGGGCGGGGGAGCGGCCTGCCAGGGCTGGAGAGCCCTGCGCTCAGATTAGCAGCCCTGCCAGGCGCAAAGCAGCGCTGGGGGGTCGGACGACTACTGGGTGTGAATTATAGGAGTCGCATTGGCACACCACACACGGGGACACTATACACATAAGGCACACACACACACACACACACACACACACACACACACACACACACGGTGATTAACGGCCGTTATTATCCGACCTTCTCCAAGAGACACTGCGGTTCTTTAACTTCTTTTCCATCGTTCTGAGCAGCGAGTACAGCTGATAATGCACTCCTATAAAACAGTAAATACACTGCACGCTCCATTTCTCACTCACGGCGACGGTCTCTGACGGCCAGGTTTAATGTTGCATTTAATGTGTAATGAAGTTCAAGTGTTAAAATGCAGATGGGTGGGGGGGTCTTTTCGCCCTTTTGTCGTAAACAGGGCTGTAATATTGAGTGCTGGAGACGCCAGTTGTGTAGTGTGGGCCCAGTCTCCTCCTTTAAAACATTTGACACCCCCCTCACCGGCCCCGGCTGTGTCTGGCCTTGAGAACCGAGCACAGCAGTGACACACTCATACACACTGTTTATCACCTCCTGCTGAGCAGCAGAGAGGAGGGGGTGTTTTGTTTCCCATGTATGCATAGGTGCATTTCTGCGGGGCGGCGACGTCTTCTGGGTCCCAGGGGACAATAATTAGAATCAAGATGGAGGGTGGTGTGTGTAATATTTGTACCTTATTCATTAAAATCAAGCCTTAAGTGACATTTTCACTCTAAATACTATTATGTTCACACTTCACACCGTTATGCATAGCTATATGTAATTAAAACCAAGGAGAATTGACATTATAATGTTTAAAAGAAGTTTGTTTGTTCTCATAGTTAAAATACACTATACTAAAAATTAGGGTAATGTAGAAATCTCCTTTTGAAAACAATTGTCTTTTCCAAATCGGAAATCCTGTCCAGGCATAGTTCTTGTTGTAAATGACACAATTATGCTTTGTTCACCAATGCAAGTCTGTCTCTTATTATTTGAAAAAGTAAAGCAAATGTGGGTTCCTGTGGGTTCTTTAGTGGAAATGACTGTGTCCCCACAACACAGTAACATGAACACACATACACACACTTGTGCCGGTGCTGCATAACACAGCCAGTGGTGTGCACCAGCACACACACAGGTACTCAGTGGTGACCTTTAGCGTGAGCTCGCAGCAGTTTGCTCGTCCACTCCATCTGCTCTCCCACCCACCGTTACGTCCACCCGGTGGGTCGCTGCGCAGCCTGCTCTCCCTCAACCTTCCAGGAGTTTTATTTCAGTCGGGTGTTTTACTAAATACTAAAAACTGTTATAGTACCCTAAAAAAAAGAAATTTTAGTTACCTATCAACAAAGGGGGACTGTCCATGGTGCTGATTCCTAGGATTTAATGGTTTATAGTATTGTGTAATCCTTGTCAGGGCCATTTGGCATGGCGAGGCAGGTGAACGAAGATGATGAGACGAGATGAAGGACGTATTGGCATGACGTCATGATACGGGGGTTTAATTGGGACAGGGGAGACATCCGGCAACTGGTGAACATGTAACATATCAAAAACCCGACAGTGAACAGAAACAGAACGGCTTTATACAATAAGACACAGGTTACAATAAGATTAGGAAACATTACACATGACAAACGAGAAACTCCTTCCGGACCGGATCATGACAATCCTGATTTGATTGACTGATCACTTTACAGACAATTGAAGATTAAGTGGAATGTTTTGTTTTTTTTGGTGTGCCTTCCCGCCGTTTTCCAGATAATTGGAACAATACCACTGATGCCCAACTCAGCAGGACCATCCAGCCAATCAGGAGGGAACCCTGCACTTCACGTCCAGCCAATCACACCTCAACTTCTGACCAATGCCCAGGGGCAGATTATCGCCACGGTGATCGGCAACCAGATCCTGCCAGTCATTAACACCCAGGGAATCACACTGTCTCCAATCAAGCCTGGACAGCAGGTAGGTTCTAAATAGAACATTACTGTCTCTTATGTGTTGCATGAGTTCCTGAAATATGCATAGCACCATCATTCTATGTGTTTGTTCCCTATATGTTGTTCCAGAAGGGAATAATCACAACAGACACACACACACAGACACACACAAAGACAACTTCAGAATGGTATGAAAAAAAAAGTGCAGCAGTCAAGTCTGCATTTTATGTGCAAAGTTTTTGACTGCCTCTCATCTGTAGTCTGAGCAGAGCTTGAAAAGTTTTTTTTTTCCTCTGCCTTTTCTTTTCTTCAAAATACAAAGAAGCACAAATGTAGCATATCATTGCTTCCAGAGCTCCGCAGCAGCTGCTTTCAATAAAAACCATTCAGATTTACTCTCTTGACATGGTGAGTTAAGATTACAGCAGTAAAGGCTGGCATTAAAAGCAGAAAGCGAGCACGTCTGAACATCTGACAATGCAGTTCTGCCCAGTGTGTAATGAGCAGTTGGACTGTATGTGTGTATGTATGTATGAGCATCCTACTCTACAGTGGGACTATGTGTGGCAGCATTGACAATATATTTGTGTGTGGGTATGTGTGTGTATGCGTGTATGTATGAGTGTGTTGGGGCATGTTCACCTGAGCATGTGCCTGCATGGGTTTGTTTATGCTCATGTGCACAATATGCTTGTGTGTGTGTTTGTGTGTGTGTGTGTGTGTATGCATGTGCGTGTGTTCTGAGCACCTGCCAGAAAAGCCCTCAGACTGAGTGGAACCCCCGCAGAGCCAAACAGAAAACAATGCTTTTCACTGCTCCACATTTCTGTCTTCTCTGTCTGGTCTCATTTCACATCCTCATCTCTCATCCCTTCCTAGCCTGGTCGTGTAAATAAACATGCTTTTAAGGCTTTTTTTTTTATAAGCAGAGACACCATTTAAGGTGTCATGCATAATAATTATAGCTGTCAATGTTATTAATATTAATACTTGCATTTAATTTGTATATCTTAATTCTATTATTTCATTTTTATTAAAATAATCCCAATATTTTGCCATAATCCCTGTGTGTATGAGGGATGTATGTTTGGTTTAGCGCACAGTACAAGTGGTTGCCAGGGTGGCAACTGGTTGGCTGTGCTGTTTGACTACACTGTTGTTGGGACTGTTTATTTTCCATTTTACGATGAAGGACTTATCACAAGGACCAATAATAATAATACCTTCTGCAAGAATCAACTAATCGACAGAGGATCCATTCTGAAAAGCCTAGGGAAGAGTGGCCCCGCTTCTCCCATCAGAAAATGAGACCAGCATGTCATATTAAACACGTGAGATCATAACAGCAACATGTAGAATACCACGTCGGCCATTTTCCATCTTTCCATCAGAGCTAACAGGAACAGATCATGTGTAGTGAACTGTAACATCAGCCCATAATCTGCTCAGATGGGCAGAACTGCGGAGAGCTATGCAAGAGAATTATGCATCGTGTTAAAGAACACTCGATTGCACACATGAGCAAATGAATGCACTTGCAATTATATTCATACCTCGGCCCCGCGCTTCAAAGGGACTTAGGACCGGTCAGCTTCGGCGATAATTTACGGACTGTTAGACGCAGCCGTCTGGTAGCAATCAAAATGAATCAAGGTTATGCTTACGGACCTGTTGACAGTCCTGACAGCACATTCGGCAACAGCTCAGCCACGCACATGAACGCACACATGAGGAGCGTGTAATCATTCGCAAGCAGGACCAACCTACTTTTAACCGAAGGTGTCGTCTCGTTTGAGGAGACACAGCAGCTTGATCTTATAAGCGGAGCATATACCCAGGCCTGCACGCGCTGTGAATCAGCCCTAATAATGAGTTATGTCATCGGGCGGCCAGGCTGTAAGCTGACATTAGCGGGGCGGGCGGGCTGTTATCGGAGTGTGAGTTGCTCCACCGCCGTAATGATGACTCGGACGCGTCTTCGCGTTGTCATGTGGCGGATTTTAAACTGTCGTCTAAGGCAGGTGACAGCTGTGCTGAATGAGGCGGTCACCAGTAATGACTGGGATTTCTTGGCTGACTGCCTGCCACCGCAGTCACTCAGCTACCTGACAGAATGATGTTGTTCTTGTAGTGCAATACATTAACATGGATTTTATTACACTCTGGGGATTACTACCATCAAACATATGATACAAATACATAACCTACATTTACAATACATATAAAGTTACATCATTTCAAACTCTTTCATCAAAAGTGACTTAATATTTAATATGTGGAGCAACTCAGGGTTAAATATTTTGGTGAGGGACCTGGTGGTGGTTAGTGGGGATTGAACCGGTGACTTTTGTGGTCATCTGGTGCATAGGTCAGTGTGTGCTATAATATGATCAGTTATCTGAGAAAATATAGCTATGAATTTGCATATTCTTTGCATATATGTCAATATTTTACTGATGTTGTTCAATGTTGACATAATTGATTAACATTGCTTTCACTTAATTATGGCCCATAAGTATTGTTGTCAAAAGAGTCTTGATGATGATCAGAAGTTAAGAAATTTAGAAATTCGAATTTTTTTTGGTATATATATATATAGTATATATATAGTATATAGTATATAGATCATGTACATACAGTGTATGTAAAAGGACATAAATTAAAATAAAATGTGTCTTTAAGTGTGTGTTTTTATCTCTGACTGTGTGCTTTTCTTTGTGCATGTGTGTTTGTGTTCGATGGCCTCCAGCTGCCTCAAACCCAGCAGGGCCAGTCCGGACCTCCATCGTCTCAGCCCAACCTCCTGCGTCTTCCCCACAACCAGAGCCCCCTTCGCCAGGCCTCCTCCTCTTCCTCCACCTCCTCCTCATCATCGTCTGCCCTGAGCGTGGGACAGCTGGTCAGCAGTAAGTAGCCATGGCAACGCGTAGCATGCTCCCACCCCACAACGTTAAAAATATGAACACAGAACCGCACATCTGACTGGGACAATGAAAGCGAAGACATTGATACTTACACAAGAGGGAAACGGTCAATTTAAAATTCATCTAAACATATTCCTTCATTATTATTTAACCTGATTATTGTTATTTTTGGTGGGGTATTTTATGCATTAAATTTGTACAGCAAAATGTGGAAACACAGTGGCTGTGGAAAGAATCTGTATAAATCATTCACTTGCTGCCTGTCAGCACTCGGCTCTTGCCTTTAAAAAAATGTTTTAGTTAGATAAACTCATTTGTCACAGGCAATTGCTCTAAACAAATTTTAGCGACATGTGTGATGGGAGTTTTGAATTCAATAAGATGGAACGTTCCCATTGATCAACATTCTGTGGTCTAAACCAGCAGACCATTTTCCCTCCACCGTGTGTCAAAACGTACATAATACCGGTGCCATTCTCCATTCATTTCCTCAATTTACTGCGGTGGCCCGGCTTTGTGTGTCAGATTGCGTTTGTCACAATGTCCTTGGACGCAGCTAATGCTTTTGAATGGGAGTAAAATCTGACTGACCCACCTTCCACAAAAGAATAAATGTTTTATTTGAAACACGTCTGTGAACTAAACACATTTTCGGTCACAGTAAGCTAAAAAATGCAGAATGCCCTTAAAAGTCCATAAGCATGCGCATTCTCAAGTCACCTTTCTGTTTACAGTAACAATACAGAAAAAATAAAGTATAGTTCAAGTTTAAACGGATGGAGAAGGGTGGAAAAGAGACAGAAGACTTTGGTGTGGGTTAGATCTCCAGCCTGGTGCCCCCTGCCAGTCGCTGCCATCTTCTGATGAACTCTTCTCTGAAATCTCTTTCAATTCACTTCCTTAATTGTGTTATCCACCCCCCCTTATTTGTTACTTACACCTGTCTTCATTTTAATTTATCTCGTTTGCTGTCCTCACATATTCTCTGTATGACATGACATACATGACCCAAGTGTGTCTTTTATGATCTGGTATTTTTACCAGATTCCATTCTGTCTATCCTGTTCATTTGTGTTTAGTTCCTTTTTTTGTTCAGTAGCTTCCACCAACTTGTTTTTTTTTAATTGTCAGGAGGGATGTGTGCAGAAACAACCAGAAAGACAATACGATTATTTGTTAACATAGAACGTAGTGCTGTTAAACATTCGCAGTCTACAGAAAAGCCAACAGAGCGCACAAAGCCACAAAGGTGCCGCAGTGAGCACCTTACATACATTACAGACAGAGAGAAAACAGTAAACTTGCCTTGTACTTGCTCAATGTACTGTAACCTCGGTGAAACACAGAGATTTTATCACTTTTATGTGCATTGACTTGAGTGGTATGAGGCTGTGATATTGAACCCTTTCTGATTCCAGGACCTTTCAAGCCTGGACTGCAGATATCCACATCTTATCCTCCCAAAACCACTAGACAGCCACTCTCACTGAGGCGCATGCACCTGATATATTCTCCTTTAATGGCCTCGTGCTGAAATAGCCTCTTCAGACCTGCTTTAGGGGCGATTAGGGAGCTGGCCTCTGCTGGAAGATCAGAGTCACTTATGAGGACCGACAAGATGCCGCTTCAATAGATTTTACCTTAAATACGCCTCAAGGATTTCTTTAATAATTCATTGATAATGACCAGCGTGAATTATTCAGTTAGCCAAACTTTAACGTAGTAAGCAGGCTGCTGGTGCCCCTGACATTGATGTACTACATGAAATCACATTTGATTAAACAGTAAATGCTCTAAAAAGACATTCTTTATATAGAATTTTTAAAAAAAGGATACAAACATAAAACAGTGCGGCTTTTAAAGTCCAAAATGATGACTTGTGAATTCAATTAGACAATCAAGTTCATTGCTGAAATTTATGGTTCAATTAATTAAATTCAGATGTGAATTTATAATTTTTTTAAAACTTAAACTGGACATTTAATTCACAAGACAACACACACTATGAGTTACATGAGTACAGATGAAATAATGTCTCCCTTTTTTACCCCTAAGATCCACAAACAGCCCCCAGTGAAGTGGACGGAGTAAACCTGGAGGAGATCCGTGAGTTTGCCAAAGCATTTAAGATCCGCCGCTTGTCCCTGGGACTGACACAAACGCAAGTGGGCCAGGCCCTCAGTGCCACAGAAGGGCCCGCATACAGCCAGTCTGCCATCTGCAGGTAAGGAGGCCTGACTGGGGCATGAGTGTTGTGTCAAATCATTTATACACTCTCTCTATTTACAGTGGCTTATGTTATAGCTTTAGTCCCTCTGGGCAGGTCAAGGTATGATATGACCACCCTAATATATGATCAACTTCACAAAACTGCAGTTTTAGTGATTTAGAGGAGTTAATCAGGCCCTTCATAGGGGGTTCATTCATGGGATTAATGGCACATGACTATGGTTTTAATCCAGGGTTTCTCCTTTACATCCTATCTAAGGGATCACACTGGTTAGCCGCATTAGTACAAGTTAGTAAAATGGATATGAAAGTACTTGAGGGTATGGGGAGTCATTAACATATAACCATTTTGTGGTCTATTCTATTTTCCTCAGCAGGGGAACTCTTGGCAGGCCAGATGCTTCCCATGTCTGACATTCATAACATTTAGGCATTTATTTTTTAACACTGATAATTATGGTGCTTGAGAATACTAAATTATACATGTTGGCTCAGACAGATCAGGCACCCTGTCTTATCTTCACACGTTTCTGTTTTATGTAAGGAGATCCAGCTACTTTTGCAAAATACATTAGACAAAGTATTACAAGAAGCACTTCAGCCACTTAATAATTACTTAGGTCCACTGCCATTCACACTGCAATGAGCTGCGGAGATGCTGACATGACGAGACTTTTAATAAAAATGTCATGTCCTACAGAACCTTAGCAACGTGCATTTAGTCCTAAACTAGGCCATTATGCCCCTATTACAATGAAATATTCAGGTACATCATTTCACTATGAAAAACAGGTTGTTCACAATTTTCAAGCAACCCTTCTGTTCGTCGGTTCTCACACAATACACAACAGCTCTTACCAAGCATACCAAATGACACATCACAGTCTGCTGGCTGCATAAAGTGGTTAACAGAGGCTGACATCTGACAAGAAAGTCAGCCTTTTTTCACAAACGTGAGGTTACAAACCTCAAATAATGTAGGCTAATTAAACATTGAAATGTAATTTATTGGTACAAAGGCCTGATAGAACATGGAACAAATATTACAGTGCATCCTCCACCCCTTTGGAAACAAACAATGTGAATATCTTAACCTGGTTAGGTTTGTGTTTGGCCAGATAGTTTGGCCATTTTTGATAAATGATTTTGATTATGGTATGTTTTCACACAGTTTAGTTGATCATACCAGCTAAGACCAGCTACCAATATGACTGGTAAAGATGATTGACACTAGTAATCTGGTTAGGATGATTGACCAGACAGTTAGGTAGTTTCTACAAGCAAATTTGATCAGTTAAGGTATGTTTTTTTTAAATGTTTAATTTGTGATTTTAATTTTTCAACAACAAACAAATAACAGCTGTTGACCAATATCCACCCACCACCCTCAGCCCCACCCGTCAAACAGTGAGGAGAAGAAAAATAAATAAACAAGAAAAACTAAATAAAAAAATTAATAAAGAAGAAGATAAGAAACAAAGATGACAAGACTATGAAAATATTTTCCCAGAAATTATACAAAGACTGGAAGTTCCAGAACATGTGGCCTGAAGTAGCTGGCCCTTGGTGACATCGTAGGCACTCCGAGCTGTTTTTTTTTTTGCTATCTTATCTGCTAGTAGTGCAGACGATGTAGTACTTTAAACTGGATCAAACATTGTCTAATACAGACTGAGGAGGTATGAATAGCTTCTAGGCACTGTTGCCAGCTCTCATCCGTAACTACAATGTTAAGATCCTGTTCCCATGCCATTTTAGTTTTCTCCCATGAGGGTGAATAAACGTTCTGGATCAGAGTATATAATTTTGATATATTGCCTCTCATAAAAGGGTCCAGAGCAAGAATTACATCTGCAGCATTTTTAGCTGGTGAATGTAAAGATCTAAAGTGTTTGCTCACAAATCTTCTAATCTGTAGGAATCTATAGAAATGAGATTTGGGAATATTGTAACTTTTTTGCAATGTTTCGAATGTCATAAGCGTTCCTTCAGCGAAGAGGTCTTTGATAAAGATCAGGCCATTGTTGTGCCAGGTTTGAAATGCTGCATCCGTTTGAGATGGTGAGAAAAGATGGTTATTCAAAAGGGGAGAGAATAAGCTTTGTTGCTTTATACGTACATGTTTCCTAAACTCAACTCAAATCTTAAGTGAGGCGTGAAAATGGCTGCATTGGTGTAGGAGCGTTCATTAAGGAAATAGGAGAAAGAGCTGGATCACCGTGCAATTCAATGTCTGCACAAGCAGGGCCAGGATTTGCACGCCACGCAAAGATCCAGTATATTAATTTACTTATGTTTGCTGCCTATTAAAAGGTATGGTTTTTAAAGAAAAAAGCTGTTCATACCTGCAAAGACCAGCTACCACCTTGACCACTTTAAGCAGCTAGTCAAGCCAGCTTTGGCCAGCAAGTTTGGTATATTTTAAGATATATTTAACATGGTTTAACATTATCGCAATTTAAGGTAAATGAACAATTAAGTTATTTGGCTACAGCTAACTATCAAGCTAGCATTCTGAAACTTGAGGATGAACTTGATGTGATGTGATCCCTTCCACATTTTTTGTTGTTGCTGGTTTTAGGGGTGTTAAAATAATGTATATCCAGCCTCCACATAGGCTTCCAACTTTCTGAGCAAGAGGGAAACTTGTAATTTTAATACAGCTGATTTTTTATTTAATGAACATACTTTGCTGATGACCTTGGCTGCTTATGTGACACACTGGTGCCACACACTTTTAAAATTTTCATCACATCAACATCAAAGAGCCGATAAAACCTGAAACTGCTCTGAAGGGGAGAAGAGAATTCCTTATGAAGCAGTCGGCTTCAAGCTAATGTTTAAAGTCTTTTTTAAAAATCCATGAAATATTCACCAGCATGTATAATTCAAATATTTATAACATACATTAAAAGCCATTAGCTTCAAAAAATAAACAGGTGATGTGCATTTTTCTTGTTGTATCTGTGCAGGTTAAAAGGCTATTTTTGTTGTTGTTCATTTGTGTGACATTGGATATGACAGCATGCCCTGTTTTTTGTAACTTCAGAGACAGGCCTTGCATGCTTTGCTTTAGTTAACATCAACAAAGACATACAAGTTTTTGGAGGAGAGTGTGTTTGTTTCGAACATGTGAGCTCTGGGGGGTTGTAGCCGCTGCTCAGCGAAACAGACAGTGACAGATGTCTCCATCTTGTCTGATCACATTGCTCACTTTGTAAATCTTTATTGGCTCATCTCTGTGATGACAAAGGGACATGACCAGGTCCTGCAGAGTGATGCCTCTTAAAGTCTCTCGCATGACTCAAAAAGTCCTTTATATGTCACATATATAAATGAGAACTGAGTGGTTGAAAAAGATTGAGTTGATTCTTAGAACTAGTTCAAAAAGAGTGGCCTTAATGTTCAATTTGTGTTAAAAAAAAAGTTCTCACCTTGATTAGACCGTACTTAGCAGCGTGCTGAAAGCACTGCACACTTCTAGGCGTGTGCAACAGACACAGATCCTGTTACCACTTCACATAATTTCAAAATGGGAATCATTTAGTCACACTTTGTGATGTGTAAATTTACAATGGTAACCTATGCTAAAACACTGGCTTCCGCATTAATGATTCATGCCATGTGACAACACGCTAGTGTTTATAATTTACACAACAAATTAAGCAGAAAGGGCTTCTTAAAATCCTCTCCATATATGTTTAATCACGTCTGTTTTGTCTCATCTTTACACTCGCTGTCTCGGATTAATGCCTGGTGGCGGTCCTTCCGCCTCGTCTCCATTTGCCAGAGAGTAATGAGAAAAGTTCCCTTTGATTCATTCAAAAGCCCATCAGGCCACAGCAATGGGAGGGGAGTGGAGGAAGCGTGGGCAGGGCAGCACTCTCCCCCTTTCCCTTTTCTTGAAGGCTCGCCGCATGTGGACACAGGAGCCCTCTGTGATTTTTCAGCTACACTTAGCAAATATTTATGCATGGGCTCAAAAGGGTACTAATGGGTTAAGAAAAAAAAGAGGAGAAGAAGGAGAGCACAGAGGAGTTTGGGGAGGCAGGAAAAGTATGCGTTTTCCACCTCGTGGGCATGGGGTAATATTGCCCGTCCCACATCTGAGCAGAAGATGGGAGTTGCTTAGTGGGTGCATTTAGTTTTCAGTGAGCCATGAAACGTCCTGGAACCTCACCCGCTCCTCATAGCTATAATGTATTCCCAGAGGAGCAGGGTCTGTCTCTGCTATGCGCCGTTTAAAGTGTGGAGGGGCTGCAATGTGGTGGGAAGCAGTGCTGGCCCATCACAAGATATGTCGTAGGAACAAACTTGAGGAAGAGGAGGAGGGTGAGGAAAAAGATCTCTACAGGAGACAAATATCACACACTAGAGCTTACACGTTGGGTTTTATTTTGTCTTTATTTTCTTTAAACAAGCTGCACTTACTGAGAAACACTGGGCCTCTGCCCCGGCACAGAGGCGTCTCTTCAAATGCCAGTTAGATTTCATCAAAGACGCCTCAGTCAGTACCTGCATTGGCCTGGCCGGGTCCAGCAGCCCCAGACAGGCGCCTCTGTTGGAGTCTTGGAGGCTCAGAGACCTGTCCTCCGCAGCTTGACAGATGTCTCTTTATGGTGAAAGGGCATCTCAAAAGCACATACTGACACGCGGGCCTCCATTAATGTCCAAAGTGAGAATCCCAGAGTGAGTGTTTTCTTCCTCCCCATACATCAGCGAAGCCATTGCTGGAAGCTCCTGTATCAGAGAGTACAGCTCTGCCTCCGGCTTTGGGTTAAAGCTACTGGCCACCAGCATTAAGACAGTGTTGCAGTTCTGGTCGTCTACTTGCACAAAAAAGTGAATGATTCCAAACCGACATTGTAATTTAACTTGTGTAATTTGAATATGAGCAGTCCTTTGCTCTGTCTACACTTGCGGAAAGTTTAGTCGGCCCTTCAAGGCTTCATACATTTGCGAGAATATTCAAAGGTTGCAGGGTGGGAGGGCTGAAATGTATTAACATTAAACATTCACTGAAAGCTGACATTTTCCAAGGACTAAGAGAAGTTTGAGAAATGTATTAAAATGTCTGTGTGTCTGTATGTGTGTGTGTGTGTGTGTGTGTGTGTGTGTGTGCATGCACTTAACTAAATTATTTAAGACACATGTGTAAATAAATGATAGTTAAGATATTTTGAGTGCATGTTAAGATGTACTGCTCATTATTGGAAGGTGATTATTTATTATTAGATATTTATTTATTATAACATGATTTGTGTGCTTTGTGTTCCATAATTCATTAATAGTAGCTTAAAAAACAATTGTGAGATGTAGTCTGTTGTCTGTTTTTTCATCCCTTTATCTTAAAGTCAGTGGTGGGAACCTCTTGGGCTTTACTCTGGTAACAAGGGGCAGAGAGTTTAGAAACCAAATTTAGATTTTGTAAGTCCTCAGCGAAAGGGGTTGAAAATCTCCCAGAATGCAACGCAGTGGGACTGGTAACTGCTTATGCACCATTTTTTAAGTCAAACTCTCTGCCCCTTTGACAGCCAGACCAGGAGGACCCACCAGGTAACAAAGGCAGGCAGGATGGCCCTGACCCCGACAGGGTACCGAAGTAAGATTCTTCTCTCTCAATTCTCCCCCAGACACACCATCCTGAGAAGCCACTTTTTCCTACCACAGGAAGCCCAAGAGAACACTATAGCTAGCAGTTTGACAGGCAAACTGAACCCTGGCCTTTTATATCCTGCCAGGTTTGAGAAGTTGGACATCACTCCAAAAAGTGCCCAGAAGATTAAGCCCGTTCTGGAGCGCTGGATGGCCGAGGCTGAGGCCCGGCATCGGTCCGGCATGCAGAACCTGACCGAGTTTATTGGCAGCGAGCCCTCAAAAAAGCGCAAGCGGAGGACCTCTTTCACCCCACAAGCTCTGGAGATCCTCAACAGCCACTTCGAGAAGAACACACACCCCTCCGGACAGGAAATGACAGAAATTGCAGAGAAACTGAACTATGACCGTGAGGTGGTCCGCGTCTGGTTCTGCAACAAGAGGCAAGCCTTGAAAAACACAATAAAGCGATTGAAACAGCCTGAGCTCGGCCCGGTGGCACCAATGGACCCTTTGGGAGATTCCTTGGAGGATCATCCTTAATTAAATGAACCAAAACCTAAAAAACCGACGGCAGCCAGAAACAGGAACCTGCTCGGGTGTGGCCCAAAACTGGGTGAACACTGGAACACCTTCACTCCCACTGGATATTTCTCCTTTTTTTAATTTTCATGCCATCAGTGGATGGACTGACTGTCAGCATTGTCAGTGTAATCACGACCGTTTGTGTTTAAGGACCTTAGCAACAAGCCAAAAAATAGCTGCAGCCGTAAAACCAGAACATCAACCGAGTTGGATTTCAGATTTCAGCAACACAGATGCAGGACAGCCACAATAACAATGGGGGAGAATAAATTACAAACTACTTACCAAAGTCTGTTGCATCTCAATACAGAGATTTTTTTTAAATAAATGCATTCGAGAATTTTTACTGATGAAAATCAAACAACAACAAACAAACAAACATTAAAATCTAAGATATATGTATGGGTTTGGGTTGAAGCATCTTTGTCTCACTTTATCACTTGGGTTTATATGTAAATATCTAAAAAAAGAAAATCTGAAAAAAAAATTCCACCCTTATCTTTGTAAAGTGAGTCTTGAAAAATCACCATGAACTGATTCTGTTTGTCCCCCCCGAAACACCCCGAAAAAAATTCCATCATTCTGGTCACGCCACGTTTGTACGGTTTTACACACATTTGAACCTGTTTGATGAGATGAGACATACATGCCAGCAGCTGTACTGATGTAAAAGCCTGGGCTCATCTCCTCCAACACCACAGTTTTGTATTGCCAAAGCCTGATAGCCAAAGAACATGATTTTTCATCCAGAGGACATGGGGAAAAACCTCGGCCAAAGTTCTTGACGTTAAAAAAAAGAAAATCGTCAGAAATGCTACTTTCAGACGCAGTGTTACCTTTTTATGTCTGTTCTGGAAGAGGTGGGAGGAGAAACTCCCATTACAGGGAAAAGGCGTGTTGTTGTGTTCTTCACAGTAAATCAAGATCTCTGTTTAATGTGCATAGAAATTCAGACAGCTTGTACTTTTCAATAAGATCTTTATTTGTAATGGAAATTTTATGCTGTAGCATTGACATCACTGTATTGTTACAGTACAAGCTCTTAAACTTTATTATTTCCTTTAATCCAGACACAAGCACAGGATTTCTTGTGGTGTTTGTGGTTTCATCTCCACTGTTTCTGTCTTTGTAGCCATGGAAGAACATTTAAAATTTATTTAGCAAATGTATTCACCTCATTCAGCACAAAGTCACTTATAATTAAAATTGGTTTTATTTTTTTGTGAATTTTGTACGTAGATGTTTTAATGTATGATATCTAACAAATGCACACAAACAGGGTACGAGCATGAAAATTAGTCCACCTTTTAATTTAATCACCCTGGTGGTTTTCTTAGCCCCCCTTTCAAGATGGCACCTAGTGTAAATACATGTCTGTGATTTTATGGCTTATTCCATGACTGCTGTGCTAACTGTGAAAGATTTTCCTGGGATGAACTAACTGGGAAATCTCTCTCATCACCAAAGAGCTGGAATTCTCGTCAAAAATATTAAATGGTTTCTATGTCACATGTTATGTTAATGGGTCCCTGAAAGCAGGAGTTATAAATGGTATAAGATGGCAGGAGTTTGGTGTCAGGCTTGTGCGATAGTCATTCCAGTTGAAAGTTGCCCTATAATTTGAAAGCTTTTTGAGGGGTTTCACTGTTTCAGGTATTTTATTTTTCACCACTATGCACACTGACGAGGCCGTTTTTTTTTTTTAATGATGTGACTTCAGCAACGGTTACCTACCTATTGAACATGATGCTGTATAAATAGGAAAAGCATGTATATTATTACATTATTTTTCACCATTCAGATGTTTCTGTAGTCAGCTCCCCTTATTCTGGGACTATATCTCTCTTCCTCCTCCTCCTCCTATCTGTTGTAGGTAGACATTTTGCTAAAGGTGGTCACAGATTGATCGTGTTATGGGCAAGTACAGTAGAGAGGCTTAATAAAACAAGCTGTAACCAAAAAAAAAAAAAAAAAAAACTAAAAAAAGAGACAAAGATTTTCTGTCTGCCTTTGCAAATGTTTTCAATGCTGGACCAAAGCTCAATAGTTATATGCACATTGTACAGAGAAAATGGCTTAAATGTCGCTGACAATCTTGAATTGTTGAAACTGTCGAAGAAGCTCGTCAAGAAGTATATTGTGAATTTTACCTCAGACTGTCCGTGTACATAGTGAGCAATGCCATGGGAACAGCTTTTTTTTTGGGATGAAAATGTTGAGGGAAAATAATAATAATAGTCATATTAATGAAGAACTCAAAGTGTATATGTTTGTAAGTAGCGTTCACTTGTCTTTAAGGGTTTTGTGTTTTTGTGAATTGTGTTTTACCACCTATGTTCTACTTCGGTAACGTGCTTTCCAGGGTCACATGTATAGGACATTTTAGATGTTAATAATTATTTTCCTCTACTCTTTTTACCATTGTATGATTTGTTTATTTATTCTCTTCCTTGGCTACTGTGATTGAAGTACACTTTTTTCATTTTTATATGTCACCTGAAATTGACCTCTCCTGTAGGGAGCAAAGTTAGCTTTGTGACCTGACACAATTTATGGAAAAACAACAAGAAAATATATATTACAGTCTTTTAAATATAGTGAAACGAAATCATGTTCACAGACTCACACATGAACTGGTTAGAAAGATAAACATTGTTATGACTCAAGACCTCGAAACCAAAGCTGATGGACCTGCTAAGGTTGCTTTAAATTTTATAGACTGAAAACTGTAACGTAATCTATAGAGCAATATCTGTTCGGTCAGTTGAGCTGCACTTTGTGTATTTCTAAACAGCTTCAAGTATGTCACATTTATTTATACCATAATTAATAATAAACAGTTGTTTGACATGAAAGATCTGGTTTGTTGACTTATTTTTATTGTCCTGGAGAAATTTGCTGTTGGGGGAGCGTTACATGTCCAACATTCTCCAAGGCAGAATAGTGTCGTGACACCAATTGTAAGGCCAATATTAATTGTCAATATTATACATCTTGTGTGGTAAGTAACATGCATTTAAACACAGTATACAATAGTATACAATATTTCAGACAGGCATACACGAGGGGGCAGACAGAGATGTGAAGGGGGCACATGGTGGCAACAGAGGTGGGAAATGTGTGGGATGGGGTGCTCTGGATATCTGTTTTTGTCATGTAACTGGATTGGTCACTGAGGCACACAAACCCCTCTGACCACGACAAGGCTAAAAAAACAAAACAAAATATTCCTCATCACATTATAACTAACTTACACATTATAACACTTACAAATGTATTCAAACCCAACTTCTCACTATTTCCAATATGAATAAAATAAAAAAGGATGCATCTCACAACATTATCTTTCCTTTGTGAGCTGCTGGTGTGGAACGGGAATAAGATTTACTTTGTGTCTGGATCCTCCAGTCGGCTCCATGTTACAGCCCGACAGGCTTGTGGGATCGAGAAAGAATCACTGAGCAATTTTTCCTGGTTGTTTCCTGTCTGTACAAACTGTACGAATAAATCGCATGCGAAAACCCACATCAGTAGTTATGCAGAAAAATCCCCCAAAAATGCGCCGGCGTATGTGGCTGCACTTTAGAAAGGGGGGATCGCAAAAGTTGTTTTGCTTTACCACTATAAATAACTTTTTCCCCTGTTGTTCCAGTCATGATAAGTAGGCGAGACCACGTTACAAAAGTTTGGCTTGTGTCTGCCGCAGCTGAACAAGCCGAGATTCCACGTCGAACAAACCTTTTAAAGGAACGTAGTGAAACGATTCACTTCCTCAAGTGATTCGTTCGTTCCCCCCCAAGTCGCCGATGCCTGAATGAACAAATCACTCTGAGACCTACACTCTCCTGAATCATTTTGCTCTGAGGCAGACCTTTGTTCTCTGTTGGTTTAACCAAATTTAGTTTTCAGAAAAAACCAAACCCAATACGTTCGACTGGCAGTAATGAGAAGAGCGTGAGACTCACCAGCTGTAGCAGGCACCAGGCAGGAGCGATGGAGGGAGATAGGGGTTCAAGATTCAAGATTTTTATGTGTCACATGCATAGTTATAGCAGGACAACGTGCAGTGAAATACATCCTATATCAAATAAAAGAACAAAGTAAGTAAGCTCTTATGCAAGCAAATATTTATGTCATGTACAGTAGGACACAGGATGTAACAGGTAGAATATAAAACCCACAGTTTGAGAAAAAGCTTGATTCTCGGAACGGTAAATGTTGTGAAGTGTGAATCCTTCACTGAATGTACTGTGGGGGGATCACTCACCGAGCACAATTTGCTAAGTAGACCAGTTAAATAGCATACCATAGGACAGGACACTTAAAACATCATGATTTATAACCAAGTTTAGTTTTACAAATGTGTTGGTTAAAGGGACACAACACTCGGTTCAGGAAGTCGGAGTCACAGGCTCCTCCCGCCAAACACTGAATGATCCGGTTTTCCGGTGAACGCATCTAAAGGTTCAGTACAAAAGAACTGCCATGTCCATTATTAATTACATGGGCTGCTACTTGATCACCAGTTCTGTGTTTGCACATTCGCATTGGGGACAAAAGGGGGCAAACTTTTCAAGATGGGTGGTGACCATAGTGGCCATGTTGAAGTCAATCATCTTGGATCCAACTTTTGTATTTTCAATAGGAGAGGGTCATGTGACACATAAAATTTTGTGGTAATTTCACAAGAAAAACAATGGTGTGCTTGGATTTAACGTAACTTTATTCTTTCATGAGTTATTTACAAGTTTCTGACCACTTATAAAATGTGTTCAATGTCACCAACCATTCCCATTTTATTAAGGTGTAACCATATAAAAGGCCCACCCTGTACATTATGTACGCTCTTAACATTTGTTATGTACACTCATAACATTTGTTTTAAAAATAGTCACAAGCGCCTTTTTGGCATAAAATTGTGAATTCTGTGTGTTCAGTGGTAAGTCATGTAGTATAATAAAATAATAAAGAATTTAATTGTAGCCGATCAATAGCTTATATGTATATCTAAATATCACCCAAAATGTCAATTATGGCTCTGAACCCTCGATATATTAATGTTTCCAAACATCCTCTTTTTACATTCTACCATCTGCTTTTGAGGATTTTTTTGTTTTGTTTTATGAATAATTGCCACAGTTAGTTTTCTATACAATGAACAAAAGATGTCATTTGAATGTCATTGTATAACGGAATATCACATCACAGTAAGCACCAGCACCTTAATTCATTTCTTACCAAAAAAAAAATATATATATATATATATACACACACACACACACACACCAAGACAGGGTGACTCTGCGTTCTTTCTTTCTGCTTTCTTTTATCTGAAATATCTCAACAACCTGCATCCACACTGGCAGTCATTGAAAGTGAAAAGGAGACCCAGAAAGGCCTCCATCCTCTGACAAGCTTTCAACACCGAGTTCGCACCTAAAAGCAAGCTGACGGCTCGCAGTCCTCCGGGGGTCAGCAGCAATTCATTTAGATTTCCTTAGGGTCAATAGAGAGGTATCCAAGGCAGGCTTATATCCCATCAATATTTCATCTCTTTGCCTTAACAGATAACAATAATGAGACTGCGTCTAAGAGGTAAAAAAGAAGAAGGGAAGGGGAAAAAAGCACAGTCTCAACTGAAAGCCTTTTGAAACTAAAACCCAAAGTTTGAGACGGCTTTCTTGTCCGTGAAGTCTTTGAAAACTGACTGGCTGGCGAAGGGAAAAGTAGTAAATAAATAAATAATAATCATAAAAAAGCACACACCACATAAATTATTAACATTAGGCTGAGAAGTGATGTTGAAGATGTTTGCATCGTCTCTTTTCCCCCCCTTTTCTCATTGTTTTGAGATACCAGATGTATTTTTTAAGTGGAGAGGTAGAACTTGGGCTATTTGATATTCTTTTGTTTGGTCGTTTTTTCCCGTTTCATCATTTTTTTTCTGTTTGTGAAGTAATTGTGCAGAGGCATGCTGTTCTGTTCCTGCTCTTGTTGTGTGTGAAACTGCTGCTGGCTGAGAAAAGTAACAGTTAGTGTTGATCTTATCATTATGGAGAAAAGAAAATGGAAATGATCACTTTCACAATAATTACAATATCACAACTTATCAAATCCACGTACAACAGACCAGCCACTAAATGTTGCTCCATTAGTGTTACAGGCTTGAACGGGATTGAGAGTAAGAGTAGATAACAGCTCGGGTTGGGCAGATTGGACAGGAGATGTGCAGAGAAGGAGGCTAAGGAATGGAGCCGAAAAAAAATGAGGATCAAACGGGCTTTTTGGAGGTGGTGAGGGAGGTGAGAAGAAAAAATGGAAGTCCAAGTAAACGAAGCAAAGATTGATGTTATTTGATGGCTAAATGTGCTGCCTGAAATAGTTTCAGATGTATGTTTGTACTCAGATGAAGCAAAGTCTTTAAAGTTGAATTAAAACTCTGCTTAGTTTAGCCTGTACTTAATTCATTATTATGAAATAATTAAAATAAATATATATGTTTATACAAAAGTTCCTTATTGACTGAAAGTATAGGGCAGTAGGGTTTGTGTTAAAAATCTGATATGATTTTTTTGAGTTCATGATGCAATCTGATATAAATATTGACATCAATATCAACATATGAAAGTGAAGTGATTGTCATTGTGAAACACTGCTGCACAGCACACTGGTGAGCAGTGGGCTCACCGTTTACCGATTTCTGCTATACAAACAGTGTTTGCAAGAATCAGAAACTGTAATGCTGCAATAGCCAAGAGTATTGATATTATTCTCTGTCTGACGGTGAGGTCAGTGCACCAGACGTCAACGTGTCCATCACTTTACCCCAGTAACCTTTCAGAAAAGACTGGCACAGTTGACCATTTCTTTATTGAGGCCATGTTCGAACCTCTGCCCACACCCATCAGTTGCCTTATATTTACATGAAGGGACAGCTTGACTGTTCATTACTGTGTGAGGGTGAGGTCCAGGAGTCACTACAAAAGACACATAGTCTTCATGATTCAGTAACAAATTGATGCATTACATACAGAAAATGGGTATAGGAAGGTGTAAGAAAGTAAAGGGAGAGCTCTCCAGGGTACGAAACATGCAGCTTCTCTACAAAATCACAGAGCCAGGCTTGGTGGTATGGCAGTCAGGGCACAAAATCAGCCAGACTGATGCCACTCTGCCACAGAATAATTTTTTATTTGTATTTAAAGATGTAAAGTCAAAAATGTTTTCTGAACAAGCTGTGTCGACAAATAAGGAAGCAGTTTTATGCAGAGTACTGGGTGTGTTTGTGAATGTCGGCTTCACTGGTCCACCAATCAGAATTCTTTAATGAAAGCTCTGACACTCTGTTTACATGTTTGGTAAAAAATGCGGCGCAGAAGCAGGAGGTGAACAGACGAGGTGGAGACAATAGACAGCATCTTGCGTGCAGTGTTGCCAGATCGGACAATTTTGCATTTGATAATTTTGGTAGAATTGCTTGTTGAGACTAGGTATTGATGAACTCAGTTCGTATTTAAGTTGTTGAGTTGTGAGTACTTATCAGACAGTTTCATCAGTTCTGTTTTTTGGCAACACTGCTTGCCAGTAGGAGTTTCACACTGCACGTGTCACGTGACTTCGGTTTTGTGGCAGCAGGATGTCATTATCCGGTCCGGAGTTTCACATTCATCCTGTGTAATGTTTTGTGATCGTGTTCACCTGTGTCTGATCGTATAAAGCTGCCCTATTTGTGTCTGTTCACCGTCGGGTCATTGTTACATGTTGACTAGTTACCGGATGTCTCCCCTGTCCTGTTCATTACAGATTGAAACCCTGTTTTGTGATGTCGTGCGAATGCATCTTTCTTCATCACCAAGTCTTGTCATCATTTCATATCACCTGCTTCGCAATGCCAAAAGGCTGTGACAGTTTTCCATTTAATCAGCGAGCTGATCTGCTAGTCAGCGCCTAGTCATTATTAGAGGTGTGGTCTCACGATAGAGGTGTGAAAAATTGGTTAACAGTTGGTTAATGTCAAAACCTTTATTCAAATAGAAAGTGAACAGCAATACTGAGTGTAAAAAAATCCAACCATGACGTTATTGTGACATCTTAAGCAGTACTCTTTACAGAATTCAACATTTTTAATTCCACAGAATTAAACTAAACTAGGGCTGCAACAACGAATCGATTAAATCGGTAAAAAAATCGATTACTAAGAGTTGGCAACGAATTTCCTGATCGATACGTGGAGACATTTGATTATTAAAAAAAAAAACTTTATTTGAGCACGGAGCGGAGTGAACACACTCAGTCTCTCTCGCGAACAGATGCTAGCAGAGTTTGGCGCCTCATAGACAGCGCGGAGCAAAAGAAAACAAGCGGAGGTGGAGGACAGATACATGGCGGAGGCAGAGAAATCTGCGCAAAAATATGCAAAAGCGACATGGCACGGCACGGGAGCACCACGGCAATGATCCAGCACCTGAAACGCAAACATGTTGGAGTGTTTGAGGAGGAAGAAGGGAGTTCAGCAGCAGGGTAAGTCGCTACAGAATCCTACTTTTGTTCCGTTTTGAAGTGAGGAACGTAATGTCCCTGGTGCTGGTGAGAACTAGACGGGGACTTACAGCGCCACCTACAGGTGTGGAGGGGGGATGAAACAGCGTTTGGACTGTTCTCTGCGTCTCCGCGTGGACGACTCGCCTATTGTGTCCCTGAGCAAGACACTTAACCCTAAGTTGCTCCAGGGGGACTGTCCCTGTAACTACTGATTGTAAGTCGCTCTGGATAAGGGCGTCTGATAAATGCTGTAAATGTAAATGTAAATGTTTACCCGTCATCCAGCTTGACAAGCATGACAAGTTAGCGTTAGCGCGTTAATAACAGTAGTAAAGCAGGGGTGCTATAGTTACTTTGCATTAAAAGACTAAAAGACATGTTTTTATTCACTAGCCTTTTTTGGACCATTCATTTGTTGTCATGTATAGCTACACTGCAATAAAAGCTTTTCTTACCTAGTAATTTTGTCTCGTTTCCAGTCCAAATATCTAAAAAATCTTAAATCAAGATTACTAGACAAGAAAAATGGCATGAGAAAATTAAGTGGTGCTTAAAACGTCTGTTTGAGATTATATCTCATTAAGATTAGTTTTCTTACCCCATTGGCAGATAATTTTGCTTGTTTTAAACAAACAATCACTTAATTTTGAGATGTTTTATCAAAAAAACAAGACATCATTTCATGGGTCTAGTAAATGTATCTTGATTTAAGATTTTTTAGAGATTTGGACTGAAATCAGGACAAAACTACTAAGTTAGAAAAGCATTTTTTGCAGTGTGTGTGTCAGTGTGAGAGTTTGTGAGTGTGTGCATCTGCAGTGTAGTGTAGAGAACAAGTTCTGACATTCAAACAAATCCTGTTAAATTTTCTGATTTGTATTGTTCTTTATTTTTTTTTTTTATAAATTATTTATCGTTCTGGCAGCTCAGGTGGCACTTTATTTAAAAAAAAAAAAGTCTATATTTGGCAGATGTAAAGCATACATGTGTATGTTTATTGTGTTAGTCAATTTTTATTTTATTATTATTATAACAGCTCAAGGAACAACATGTTTGTGCACTTTCTAAAGATTTTGGTTCTGTTTTTTAATAAAGGGTTGGAAATGAATGCTTTTCTTGTTTTTTGTTTTTTATCCGATTCTACAATTAATCAAAAAAAAAAAAATCGACAGATTAATCGGTTATTAAAATAATCGTTAGTTGCAGCCCTAAACTAAACATCCCATTTCACATGACCCTGATGGGACTATTTAGACTGTGTGCAGATTGAAAACTGTACACGTATGGATGCTTTGGTTTGCTACAATGAGAAGAAAAATGGTCTGTGTTCTGTCTGCGCTCCCCTCACAAACGCCAGAAAAACGGCTGGTTCAGACGTCTGTGGCGTCAGGTGAGGGCAGCGCCGCACAGCGTAAAACTCCGACCCATGTACTCTGTACATCAGGCCACCACAGTCACCACTAGCACTACTTTTTAATGAGAATTTTTATACCCCAGCCAGAAAATCACAAAGCAACGTCATTATCATTATGTTCTGCACTGCATCGATGCAACATCGTCCACATCTGCGTCCCGATGCATCGATTATACGATTAATTTCAACTCCCCTAGTCATTGTTTGTCAACGTGGCAACGTGGCTCACCTCAACTCACCTCGCCTTCAGTAAAACCCAATCCTTTATCCTGCTTTCCTCAACCCTGCTTCCCTGTTTGATGTGTTTTTATGTGTGGGGGTTGCAGTGTATGTAACACACTCGCAGAGTAAATGGTGGAGACTCCACAGTGGTGGCCTAGCGGGTAAAGAAGGTTGCCGGTTCAAATCCACGTGCCATTGAGCGAACCACCGTCCTCACACACTGCTCCCCGGGCGCCTGTCATGGCTGCCCATTGCTCACTCAGGGTGATGGTTAAAAGCAGAGGACACATTTCATTGTGTCACCGTGTGCTGTGCTGCAGTGTTTCACAATGACAATCAGTCCACTCTCACTTTTCACTTTCACTTTGCATCCTCTCGCGATTTGATTCCATATCTCCTCCAACATTTGCTCTTTCAACGCATCACACCACATACCTGTGACAACGCTGCGTGCCACTTGGAGGACTTGGAGCACAGTGGTCAAACTTGAACTTTCACCGCTATGCGCACTGATGTATTTTCACACAACCAATAGAAATGAAGTGCGCTAGTGTTTGGCCTGCCGAAACACACGCTCACAAAGTGGGAATGAAGGAAGAACTACAACACGACATTATCGTCTTACAATTATCGAGTTTAGAAAACCCCGCCTTTTTTTGCCGCTGAGCCCTGCGGCGCAAGGTTCTTAAGAAGAAGTGCAAACCTCATGGTGAGTGCAAATCTGAAAGTTATAAACATTGTGTGTGTATGTCTAATGAAGGTCAACTGTCCTACCACATTTACATCAACATGAACATGGTTGATCCAACCAAACACGGGACTTCAAGAGCACCTTTACAGTGAGTTTCCTCATCGCCGGACATTGTTACACAGGGCTTTATGAAGGCGCAGCTCCCCATGAGCGAACGGGACATTTGTCAGCTGGTATATTGCTGCAGTAACGTGATAAGGAGTCATAGTTTACCACAAAGCTGGAATTGGGAATTGGGCGGGGCAGCCAGGTCGGTGATTGTTCCATTTTCCGAGCAACCACATGAAAGAGAGTAAGAGCCCAGATCTGATCGATGGAAGCCAACATTGTTAGTAGGGCCACGTACTACCATTTTTTGAAGGGGGACTTTCATCAGCTCTCCGTTATGAAACGTTCATTGTCCGCTCTGCCATGAATATCATTATCCCAGGTCATTCCGCTAAACGAGCCCATACTTGATTAATATATTAAGGTAATATGAATGTGACATTACTGAGCAACTAAAGCATTACATACCAACGTCCTGATATCGGCAGGTATTGGTCTGTTTTATGGACAGAGGCAGGCAGCGGAACGTGGTCAGTGTGGCGATTGAGCAAGTTTTGAGTAAGGACAGTCGAGCATGTCCTCACTGATCTGCTGTGGTTAAAGGCACTATTATGAGCCCCCCGTGACCCCTCACTTCAACACTTTCCGATGGTACCCCCACTTCTGAGAACATCTCACTTTTAACTTCCAGAGCTGATGGCAATTGTCTCGGAGGCAGAGAGGGAGAGAGAGAAAGAGGGAGAGGAGAGGAGGGGGATATTATGACATGTCAGCAACCCAAATGGATTATGTTTCAATATCAGTCAGGACACACAGGGCAAGAGGATGAGTGTGTGAATGTGTGTGTGTGCGTGTGTGTCTGTGGAGGATGCAGATGGTTTTAAATTGCTCCCTTTGTTTTTCCATCTGGCATGAGCCATTCGCTTGCCTTATCTACCACGCGATGGACGCGCGCCGGGCCGATGTTCTCGCGAAATGAACTGTCGCCACATCCCTCAGCTGCCATGGCTGTGCCTCTATCCACACACACACACACACACACACACACACACACAGAAGGCACTGCAGCATCACCTGCCTCTGCTGCTCTGCACACCTGGATGCCTCCGGAGGGGCAATTACCAAATCTCACGCGCCGGCGAAGGTGTCCGTGCAAATCACCCCCCAAAACCGGCCCGCCACCTCCCACCCATCTCCTCGCCCCATTATTAGCCCTGACGCTGTTGGTAAAAGGGGAGAGAAAACAACGCTGCGTCTTATGATGGAGATTGTGCTCCTTTGTGTGGCACAGCAGATCAGATTGGCCTTCGGTCCATTTAGCTTCCTGTCCAACGGGCGCTAACAGCAGCCTGAAGACTGACTCCAGAGTTCTGGTGTGGCCTGGGTCAGGGTCATCAAACAAACACACACACATACACACACACACACACACCGTCACTCATCAGGCGGGTATTGATGCAAACGTGCAACTTGGCAATGATAAGATATTCCAAAAAGTAAATTCCTGAAGGTCGTTTTACTCTATTTAAAGCCTGAAATCCATTATATGAGAACAATCACAATATCTACCTGCTTTCATGTACTGTAACTAAAAGGAGTTAGATACGGCATGTCATGTGGTCAGAGAAATAATTGTGGTGTGGAAATTAATTTGATTTTGCGGCTCAAGAAGGATGCGAAAGACTTAATTGGCTTCAGAATCAAGGATACACTTTATGTCAAATGACATGAGAATTTTATGGTTCTTGAACAAAAACTTTGGGAATAGAATGTACACATGTCAAAATTGGAAAATGATGTGCCTACGACTACACCGTCACAAGAAGCTAGGTGGTGCGCTACACCACAGAGAAATATGCATCAAGATCCCTGTGATATAACATGATAATTTATAAAGGATTTATTTTACCATATGAAAATGTCTGAGCAGTGTATAAAAATGATTCAAGCTATGATTATTTGAAAGTCATGAATAGAACAAGAACTGGAAAATTCTTTCCTTCAAAAAAACTGAAACATCATGGTTGCAGAAAATGTTGGTAATATTGTTAATATTTAGGTGACCAACTCTGGTGTTGGATTACTCGACCAAATGATGCTTTTTTCTACCTGTCAGTACTGTACCAAGCACTTATACAGAGAACAAGATGGAGTCTTCATCTGATTTCCATTAGCTGTGTGGGTCTCCAGGCATCTTCTTTAATAATGTTATTGTTGGCATTACAATGTGGTGGATTTGTCTGATTTGACCAGAATGCTCAGTTCTGTGTTTTTTTTTCTTCGTGTCTTATGGTAAAACACTGAGGAACTGAGAACAGGAAGAAGAGGGTGGAAAGCAAGTTTGCCCCGGATGCATCTCGGCCGCCTTGTTAGCAGTCATCCTCCGCACGGACACTCAAAGGAAGACCCTCTCCGGAGTCGGGGATGAGACCCTCCGCTCACATCTGAGGAGGAGAAAATGGCTGGAGGGGTGGACGAGGAAGAGCCGAGATGGGGAATCACTCTGGGACTGGGAAATGTCAACAGGCCCATAATGATACCTGATGGGCCCCCGGAAAAAAAAAAAAAAAAAAACACTTTCCAATCTTCTACACACCCCGAAATACACACACACACACACACACACACACACACACAGACACAGACCCTCTCACACCTCTCCTCTCTCCTCTCAACCTAACCTGCCTGAGTTGCACTACACTTGAAAACATAATTAGAGGTAAAAAGTGGACATGAAGCTCGTCTCTCTCTCCCTCTGTGTGTCAATCCCCTCTCAGCCCGTAAACACACACACACACACACACACACACACACACACACACACACAGAGAAATCAGCCCCCCTTTCATTTGGCGGGCCGGAGCCCCTTTGTTTTACACATCTTCTCCCTCTACGGCCGAATCTCTCCCCCTTAAGAGGGAGGGATGGAGGGGAAAAGACGAGATCGGAGGGGCCGAGTTCCTCCCGCGAGTCGCCAAGGTGCTCCGCAGTCCATTGTGCTGCGGGCTGTCAGGTTAAATTAGGGAGTACAGGCTCCGTGAGTGTAAAAAAATCAATACTTGATGGAAGATTGCTCCCCGGAAAATCTGTTTTGATTCCAGGATTAATTCTTGACCAAAGGCTCCGGTGAAATGACATGCCATTAGGGCCGAAAATGAACACATTCGGCGGTGGAAATTGGATGGAAATGTGTCAGGTGATTGCCCCGGCCGCTTGTTTTGCTCTCAGAAGAAGGTGTGGCGGCGGGGAGAGGGGGGTGGGGGGGTGGATGGAGAGGGCCTCCAGCCCGACTCCATTTCCACAGCCCCGGCGTGGCCGGAGAATTCTCAAGGCTATTGTTGTCCGGCGCGCTGCAAATGTGTTCTGCCGAGGTGAAATGCATTTGTCCACCGGCCCTCTCTCCTCTCTCTTGTGTGTTCCTGTAAAGCGCGTGATGAAGGATGGGCCGTCTTAAAATAAAGCAGGGACCTCGTCTCGGCAGTGGGGAAGGAAGCGAAGACGCCATGCAACATTGATGAGCCAGTAATGTGTTTGTCATCACAAATAACGCATTTTCGTCGGAAAAGTGGGGAAGACACGTCTCGCGTTGTGGTTAAAATGACGTGCACATTCAGGTCAGGCTTCTCTTTGTCTCGGACGAGGAGAAGTTGACCGCAGACCTCGAAGAGCCGTGACTCCCGTCCAGTTCACAGTCAGGGGCAGTTGTGGCGCAGCGGCCCCGTAATCAAAAGGTTGCCGGTTCGAATCCCGGTCTGCCAAGGTGCCACTGAGGTCCCCGCACACTGCGCCTGTCATGGCTGCCCACTGCTCGCTCAGGGTTAAATTGCAGAGGACAAATTTCACTGTGTGCACCCTGTGCTGTGCTGCTGTGTATCACAAGTGACAATCACTTCACTTCAGTCACTTTGCGATCTTCCACCGGCCTTCCCACCTAAAAACTGTAATGCTGCTCAGAGCACCTTCGTGAAGGAACACGTTTTGAGAGCAGCAATAAAACGGACATATTCCTCAGTCAGAAGATGAAAGAGCTGACGGTTTGTGTTGTCGGTGTGAGCACATTAGGTCGGGCCTACCCTTCAAACACGTCTCACGTATTTGAGGTTTTTTTGGAAAGGCCTGGATCGCTGTTTGTCCCCAAGATTCATAAATGCTGCCGCGCTCCGTAAAAAAAAAAACGCCCGAGCAAACCACAGATTCTTCAAGAGCGACAAAGTCAACTCTCTGATACACACGGAGCACGAGTGGGGTTCACGGGAGGTTGTAAAGGAGCTGGGGACCACGTTGGTGACCCACAGCACAGCTAGAAATTGTTCTTTTTCGAAACATTCATAAAACCCAAATTACAAACACTGAACTTGATGCCTCTGGCTTGTCAATATTAAGGGACCAAGGAATTCCTAGTATTGAGGAATGGAGGTCTGTTCTAAAAATCAAACAGATAACCAACACAGTGACGTGAACACTACAAATCCTAACTTCAACAAGATAGATCTGTCTAGAGTGGACAAATGTTGACTTGAATTATATTCAGAAGTGGTTATATTATATTCAGTACCTGGAGCTGTGTGAAATTCTCCACCATCATCCAAGTTCACATGAAATCCTCCACCACAGTCGCCTTGACATCTGCGGTCATGAAATCCTTTGAACGCCTGATTTTAGTCCATCCGAAGGACAGTACGGGACACCAGTTTGATCATGCAGTGAATATGCATTAGATCCAGCAACACCTTATGCCAGGATCCTGTTTGTGGACTTTGTGGACTAGTTCAGCTTTTAATACTGCTGTCCCAAATCTCCTCAGCAAGTAAACCTGGGGGACACCACTTCTTGAACATGGTCCCTCAGTACTGTCCTGCCCCCCTCAGGAACTCGGCTGTTATTAAACTCCTGAAGTTTGCAGATGACGCCACCATCGTTGGATTCAGGATGGTGACAAATCTGCATACAACATGGAGCTGAACACACTCTAGACTGTGGAGATGACAGTGAAGTTGAAGTTAAGCTTTATTGTCATTTCAGCTACAGTACATAGTGAAACAAAATAACATTTCTTCTGAACCTGGTGCTACATGTGAGATTTGAACAATTAAAGGAAGTTACATACTTCACATAAAGTGTGACACAGACAACCTGGGCTACAAGTCCACCAAATGACAGTGGACTTCAGAAGAGGTCCCTCAACACTGCTCCCCTTCACCATATCTTCTGTGGAGATCATCAAGTTCCTGCATGCCCCCATTTCCCAGGACCTGAAGCAACTGAGGAAGTCCAGTCTTCCAGGAGCAGCTGACCCAGTTCTACACTGCAGCCACTGAGTCCCTCCTGTGCCCCTCCGTCACAGTCTGGTATGGAGCAACCACTGAGCAGAACAGGAACAGACTGTACGGACCGCAGAAAAGTTCATTGGTGTCCCCCTGCCCACCATCCAGTACCTGTCCCTCTCAAGAACCAGCACAAGGGCAGGGCAGATCCCTCACAACGTGGTCACAGACTTTTTGATCTGCTGCCCTCTGGCAGACATTATAGAAGCCTGCAGACCAGGACCAGCCAACACATCAATCTCCTGAACAACTGAACTGTTACCACAACACAATTGCACTTTATGAACACCTGTAATATCTCAGCAATCTGTATTTTTGTGTATATCAAAGTCAAAGTCAGCTTTAATGTCAAATAAGATTAGAATAATTTGTATATTGTCTTCATTTTATACTGTTGTACTGTTGAGCGACACCATCGACTGAAATCATTTTCCTTCTGTATGTTCACTCACATATTTGGCCAATAAACGCATTCAGTGGTCATAAGTGGACATTTATTGTTTTTTGCTTTTAACTGTATTTTGGATTAATTTTTGCAGTTTTTAAAAACAGGTTGCTCTTCACACGAATAAACAATTTGCACAGTATTAAAATATTTATAGTTCAATATGTAATTAATACATCACCCAATTATATATTATTTGAAAGTACTAATCGTGTGTAGAAAGAACCTTAACACTAATTGTATTTTATGTTAATCCTTACTGTGATAATCCTAAATTAGTATTAATAGAAGATACTTAATTAAATGAATTATTAAACAATCCACGGTGTTTATTGGGTTTAAACTGGGAGACTTGTTAGAACACGTGGTGTGACGAGAGCCGGCAGACCGGCCACCGTGTGTCGGGTCGCTGCTGCCACCTAGTGGCGCAGAGACATAACTGCAGCGCCTTTTTATTACTATTTATCGTACCTCCAAATCAATAGGGGGCGGTGTAGTCCAGCGTCCCGTCCGGACTGCGGCAGAAACAGAAGAAGAGCCAGCGGACGGCTCACGTTGTCGTGTGGCAGGTTGCGATCGAATGTTTGTGTGTTTTGATCATGTCGTGGGTGAAGGCTTTGGGGTCGAGTGAGGACGTCTTTGACGAGAACGCCGATGATATTAGTTTACAAAGTAAAGAATGGAAGTACAACATGGAGAAGCGGGCAAAGGTAACCTGACAAGCAATTTCTTTTTGCTTTTAGGCCATAATCGTTTTGGTTAAAGAGACGTCTGCTAATTTACTTTTATTCTCATCTTACACGCTTTATTTAGGACTTGTCATAATGGCGTTAAAAGGGTTTCTGTGTAATTTGTGTTCGCGGAAGGACGGCTTCAGGGATGGGATCAACGCTGGAAAGGAAGCGTCCCTCCAGGCAGGATTCAACCAGGGCTACAGGGCAGGGGCGCTCAGGATGAAGGCAGTTGGACAGCTTAAAGGGACCGCGAGGCAAGTGTCTTCTCCGGGTCCCAAAAACCAGAAGGACCAGGTGCTGGCCTGGTGCTTCACTCTGCTTCATAGCAAGTTTTTTATATTCCCGTGTACGGTATTTATCAGATGCCAATATCCAGAGCGCCTTTCAACTCCCCTGGAGACACTCAGTGTCAAGTGTCTTGCTCAGGGACACGATGGAAGTAAGTGGGGTTTGAACCTGTGACTTTGTGCATCTTCTGGTGAGTGTCGCCATCACCACCATTTAATCCCTTCTGAATTCTTTGTTTTCTGTTGGGGGATTTCAGTGTAAAGGGTGCATTCTGCTGATCGTACCATCACGCCTGTGTTCTAGATTGTCAGAGTGTGTAACGTAGTTCCCTAGACGAGGACAATGAGAAATAGCCAGTATCAGCATGTGGGGTCAGAACTTGTGTTCTTTAGAAAATGGACAAAACACATGATGGCTGAGCATTGTTTTTAAAGGTCGCCGGACATGAACTTTGTATCGGCCTTAGTGGTCCCCTAATACTGTATGGGAAGTCTCTTTCCAAAATTCAGCCTTTGTGTAGAATTACAGCCACTTTTAGCCAGACCCACAATTGAGATTTCGCCAGGACGCGCAGTCCCTGTGTCTTTAGCTTTAAATGATAATGAGGACAAGTGGCGGGACGAGGAGGAGAGCGGCCAATAGAAGTGAGAATGCGGTCTTGCTTTTACAGGCCGCAGAAATGACGTCATTAACGCCATTCACCAACCGCAATGTTTGCCGCAGACTGGAAGTCGTGTCTGCGTTTTTCCAGAGTCACGCATGACAGAACTAAAAATTACATTTGTGTTCTTTTTTACATCCAATCACAGAGCAATGCTTCACACGTTATTAAACTATGACGTTCTGTGGATCTACTTTTTTAGGGTAGGGATGGGAAGTTCGCTGGGCGAACAAAGCATGACTACATAAGGGGCTAAATTCCAGATCCGATTGTCTGAACGGCAAAGCAGAATGGCCAAAGCACTTTTTATACTTATTGCTTTTTCTTGCCCTTGCAGGCCAGGGGAGCTTAATGTTAAATAATCTCACAAAGTGATATTTTCATGATAGTCAACCTTTAATGCATTTAAATGTAGTGGATATTAAATTACATATTACTAATAGTTTAGTTAAAAACACACAGATGCACACATGCTGTAACTCTCATAGCATCATGGGAATGAAAGTGTGTGTGTGACTGTCAGTATTGTGAGTAGGCCTGGACCGGCCCAGCTGCCACTCTTGCCTCCCTCTCCTTTTTGTCTGACTGTGTGTCCATTGTTTGTGGTCTCCAGCGCTCTTCAGATATGGTGTCAGCTCCAGGATCCGGGCAGCCCTGCTGCAGCCTCTGTGTCCAGCCTGCTCCAGTGTGTGGTGCAACACGAAGAGAGGATTGAGGCAGCTATGAAAAGGGCCCAGGAACGCCCCATACCCAGCGTTGGGGATGTTTCAGAGGACCTGGCCAACCTAGGGGTCGGCCTAACCCCTGAACAGGGGTGTGGGAGGACTGACTGCTGCAAGGAGGACACTGATTGCAGTAGCAGCCATTCATCCTGCTCCACTTTGTTACATTCACACCCTGCAGGTCAGAGTCTGGAGGAGTTGCTCAGATGGTGCATGAGTATTGTTGTAGAGCTGGGACTTCCCGAAGGACTCCTTCACCATCTACAACAGATAAGCACATCTGGGCTTCGGCCTGGAGGAACTGGTTGTCCCTCAGCCTCTGAAATCACAGTGGACTGATACCCTGACACGGCAACACATACAGAGTGGGATTAATTCTGAAGTTTCTGAGGTCCAGCTCCATTCTTTTTTTAGTAAATATCTCATGCCATATGAACTGTAGATTATTTATTACTATTTAGGTATTTTGCTGGAAATTAATAGAGTTGCCCCATGGGTATACATACAGGGGATCAATTTGGGCTCTCATATGCATTTTAATTATTATTAATTATTAATTATTTTTGGCAAATTTATATTACTGACTGACCTGAAATATAAAATACAGTGACACTTATATTTGATTCTTGTTTGTTTTAACTGAATGTTATAAAAAGCTTGCTGTTTCGTTTCTACGGTTTTTGTCCTTCATACCACTTATACTTTGTTGACACTAAACATGAACACAAACCAGTTATGGATCGCCCACTGAACAACGATGCTGCTGCCGTTCAGGAAAGGAATTTTTTCGTCTTTGCGTAAGGACTTTCATGAAAATTTAAACTGCGGCTAAAATCTGAACCTCCGAGATACCGCCACTGGTAGACAACGGGCTGCGTTGCCAGGTCTCGAGTCAAACAAGCAATGGCGCAGAATGTTTATGTTCGGGCCGACATCTTGCGAGAAGCAACCAGCTTTTTAGTTAACTGGATTTGTACAACATTTGATCGCGCACAAATCCTACCACAAGAAATCGGCTGCTCAGAATTCAACTGCTTTACAAAAGACCAAATCGCGTAAAGTACGCCAACTTGGCAACCAGCGCCAAAGTGCGACTGCGGCGTGATTTTACGCGAAAACTTCCTGGTGGCGAATGTGGCGAGTCGGTGCGCTTTCAGCAACCAGCTGCGGCGCAGATGCGGGTAAGAAATGAAATAAGCGCTCACTCCAGCTTACCGTATTATTTACTTGCGTCCGGCGTTTAGCTCGTATTGTTTTGTTTGGACGATAACGCCGAAAGCGGAAGAACCCGAAGCTAACAATACAAAGCACGAGTGTTCACGCCACCATGTTCCATTGCTCCGCTTTTAGCTGAATAACGTCGAGTAAAGTTAACAGGCGCGAGTTGTCGGTGCTTTTTGAACTTGGTAAACGTGTCTGGAAGATGAAGGTGAAGCGGGACTCCCTGCCATTTCTTCCGGCCACATGCTGACGTGCGTCGCATCTGTCACTGTCTGTCGTGAACACCGTGTTGATGTTAAAGTTCCATTTTCCAAATCCTGCTCTCCTGGCATGGAAATGATTCAGTGGAAGGAGTGTTCTGTTGCGTACTAACATTTGACCATTAAACGTAAAATTGAAGCTGCCTTTCTCAGATAAGTCTTTAATTCCTCTGTGTGGATTTTAATAGAATTTAATTGTGTCTAATAATTGTTATTTACTTGTGAATGAGGTTTTGAAATGTTTTCTTTTCAACCCAGAGCCAAATAAAGACATCAATGGCCAGGACCTCGGCTGGAGAAAATGACCAGGCGTCCTACTGAATGGTAAAAAGTTAAAAGCCCCTTGGAAGGCAACATGGGCAACTGTTGCTGTGGGACATCTGGTCCCTGCGACCACAAAGAAGAGACGGAGAAGCTGCTGACTCCGGCCACACAGAGTCCGCAGGTCTCGGCCCAAGTGGAAAAGACTGAGGACGGCACGGCGGGCCTACATGGCCCCGAAGCTGATGAAGGGTAAGATCGTGGCAGGGGGTATTTCCAATGTAAGTGGAATAGAAACGAGCTTTAGTTCTGAGTAAGCAGTGCTATCAACACGATGTCCAGGAAGAAATCGTTCCCTTTGGGGTTTACCCCTTCAATTCTGCTCTTTTATAATATATATATATATTATAAAAATCAGCTTCTTGTAATGTGATTGGCTTGCTATTCTAGAGCAGGGGTCACCGACCCACGATGCATGCGGCTCTCTGTGGCTTTATAAAATAAATAATAATTTAAGATTATTTTATTTTTATGTTTTTTTTTATTTATTTTTTTTTTATTCTAATTTGAAATTTGAAGATTATTAGGATCTTTTTTGGCACTCACAATGCTTCACGAGGTCACCCCGCCTGGCCATTCCCACCAGAGCTGTTAATAATTTTGTTCAATTATTGTTTCAAAATCTGAAGCCTCCTGAGTTAAGTAATATTTTAATGATTTTCATATGTTGACAGTCAACATGTCCGGGTCTGTTTCTTTTGTGGATGCCAGGTCCTAATGGTTATTTTGGTCATAAAGGTTGCTGACCCCTGCTCTAGAGGAAGGACATTGCAAACGCCACAACACTGCTACTGTGATTCCTGCTGTCTGTGGAGTGAGCCTCGTGCCTGATTTACTTTACTTTACTTTACTTTACTTTATTTAGCAGATTTGCTAGTTGTAAAGTGACTTAGATACACAACTGCTCGACAGTTTAGTAAAATGGGTTTTAATAGAAAAAAGAAGAATAAAATGTCATTAATAATAGCGTAGTCCAACCAACATCTGCTGACCGTGTCTGCAGATATTCTATAATAGACATGAACCAGGTCTGGACTGGAGTTTTCACCAATTTGATGTCTTTTTAATCCATTCAATGCCCCAAACAATTCTTTCCTATCCCAAAAAAATTCTAAATGACCCTAAACGTTTGAATGGTATTGTAGGTAGAGTTACCATTCAGTAATTCACCCGGTCTTATGAATGCTATCTTACCTGAAGTGTACCGCACTGAATCCAACCTTCCTTGTAGCTCAGGCAAAAAGCACACAGATGCAGATTGCTTAGTGGTGACTGCTGAAGGGACATGGTCAGAAATCGTCTCGGCGGAATTAGTGGCAGGGAACGGTGAACAGCTGGAAACACTGGCAGGACCCACCACATCAAAGGAAGAACTGGAAAATCAGTTTGAGACCCATGCTGCCCGAGTGCCAAAGCACATGCCAGAAGATGGGATACCACCATCAAAGCCTACGGTGTTGATCGGCCCACTTAATGGAGCGGTGGGAGCAGACCTGACCGAGGCAGTCTCACCAGACAACGTCTTGATTGTTTCAGCCAAATTAAACCAGGAGGGAACTGCAGAGAATGTCAGAACTTCAGAGGAGAAGAAAGAAATGCCCCAAGATACTGTAAGTAAGGAGGAGGTGGTGGCTGATGCTGAGAATGACACACTGCCAAAGGACTTAAAAGCTGAAGAGCCATTGGAAGACATTTCCCATAATTCTGTGGATCATGCCAGAGGAAACCAAGAAGAAGAGTACACTTCCTCAGAGACCATGAAGAACCATGAAACATCTCCAAACCATTCCAACAAAGCGGAGGAGCAGGTATTGGTTGATGCAGGTGAAAAACACGAAGAGCAGGTGAAGGAGCAGTCACTGGACATAGACAATGAACCTAGAAAGGCCCTAACACCAAAACCTGAAGAGGAACATGAAGAAGATCAGCGTTCTCCTGAGGCTCAAGACTCTCTCAGACCTGCATCAGATCAGGATCAGGGTATACCAAACGGTGACGAAGGTCTCTTGGAGAAATCTGAAGAGGATGCCAGACCTCCTCAGGACGACTCCGAAGCTGTCCAGAAACCTCCTGAGGATGAACTCTCCGATGGTAACAGTGAACCGGTCGCTCTTCCATCCACCACAGACATAAGGTATTCGTTTTTTTATATAATGTTCTAGGAGGGGAGCTGCTACTGTCACGGTTATTAATGAGTTTTTCCCAACTAGCCATACTGTCGAGCAAATTGTTGATCCTGTTCATCGGTTGAAGCTCAGTGATGATGAACCCTGCCAGTTGGAGAACATTGAAGCAGACACCGGAGCAGAGGAGGCTAACTCCGAAACCCTCACCTCTGACAGAGCTTCACCACATGTCAGGTAAGCACATCTACCCCTGTCCAGATGTCACCTGTAGAGGGCGCAGTAAGACCGGCAGTGCTGTTTATTGGTAACTGGTGTATCTATCTGGCAAGGTTTTTAAATTTAATGTAAATTTAATTGTATTTTTGAAACGTGACCCTCGTGCCTTGAAGGTGATATAGGTATCACTTAAACCTGTGTTTTATGTTTTACATCAGGGAACAGTTTTCAGATTACTTCAGAATTAATGATATGTTATATTGGCTGTTCTGCATTACATAGCTTTTTCTTGGCTGCAGTATGTATTACATATTCATTGTAATCATACAACATTGGATGTAATAAATATAATTGGTGAGTAAATCTAAAGTAGCAGAAGTTCATTGGGGCAGTGGTGACCTAGCGGTTAAGGAAGCGGCCCCGTAATCAGAAGGTTTCCGGTTTGAATCCCGGTGCCACTGAGGTGCCACTGAGCAAAAGCACCGTCCCCACACACTGCTCCCCGGATGCCTGTCATGGCTGCCCACTGCTCACCAAGGGTAATGGGTTAAAAGCAGAGAAGCAATTTCCTTCGGGATTAATAAAGTGTAAAAAAAAAAGAAAGAAATCTGCTGTAATACACCAACATTACTGGTGTATAAAATTATATATACGGATAATAAATGCATGTAGTAGTCCATGTAGGTATTCTTGATTCTTATTTCTTGCTGAATTTTTTTTATTACATTGCTCACCCATATGATAATATTCTGACTGTCATGACATAATTCTGGTTTGCTGACTCAGCCTTGATAAGGTTGTTTTTTGTCTTCACCTGTTTGAAAAAAACATTTTTAATGCATACAGTTGCATTCAATTAATTAAGACTATAAGAATATAGGACTGTGATAAAATATATTAATGGTCTTGTGTGAACTGTGGAGTATTTTTGATCTCATCTGGAATCAGGAACAAGTTTAGACTCCACGCAGTGAGGCTGGCTTGTAGGATAAGCAGCAGAATGAACAATCATGATGGTTTGTCATTAACCGGTTATTGCAGTCATAACCTGTCTTAACCTGTTATTGCAGTGATGAAGACCTGTACCGTAGTGAAGATGAGATTGAACATGAGCTGGGAAAGCTACCTGTTGAAATGAGAAGTGAGACCTTTAGACCTTTTTTTTTCATTATAAATTTTGGATATTGTTCATAAGATTTGCTAATATTTGCTAATATGCACAAAAGTTGCCGAAGAGGAGGACAGATGCAGTATAGGGCCACCTGTGGACATTAAGGAGTACAGCAAACGAGAGTGGAGGGGCCAAACCGCCAAAAGCACTCTCATCAGAAAGGTGTGCCTTTTTTTTACACTGTGAGCCTAAACATATCTTTCTTGCTCATCTACAAAACATGTGGTCCATCCTCAGGAGATGAATAATGAACACCAGCGATTTATGTAAATTATTCCTTATCTTAGTTCGGTTTACACGTCCTCAGCCTGAAACGTAGTCTGACACGAGTAAACACAACTGCAATAATATGCCCATAAACTGTGTTGCCAGGATCATGCAACCTGATATTTATTCTCCAGGGCTACACCGAATTGTCCCAACGCTTTGGCAGCGTGAGGAGGGTCAGGGGGGACAACTACTGCGCCTTAAGGGCCACCCTGTTCCAGGGGCTCAGTAACTGCACCGAGGTGCCTGCCAGACTCCAAGAAGATGGTCTTCTGTCGGTATGTCTTAGATTACAGAATTCTTAAAATAGTAATTATAAAAAAGTGCCCAATAGCTGCAGAAACGATTGTTTCTGGCAATGTGGCATTGAATTCATATTAATTCCATGTAGTTGACATGCAGTAGAGACTGAAGTATTTGTTTTAAATATCAACTGATGTGCAACTTCCCTGCAAATGCATCAGTGCGTCCAACTGGAAATTATATCTGGAAATGCTAAACGGAATAGGGAAGTGCATGCTGAAGTCTTGCCTTTAAAGTGTGACAAGATCGTTTCCAGAACTGACAAGGAGCTCATATTTCAGTACCAGATGTAAATGGAAGTGCAGTTTCCCAGATGGCACGAGAAGGGCTTCACCAGGGGCTGAGTGTGTTTGGCTGATTTTGCAGTGTTTGGATGAGCTGGAGTCTGAGGATGGCCTGATTAGTGGATGGCTTTTCCCTGAGAAATGCAGGCAGGCCAGTGGGACGGAGAACGCTGTGGTGCAGCTGAAACAGTACTTGACCCTCCTGCAAAAAACGGTACGGCTGTGTAAGTTGCGAATGTGATCTGTGAATGTGATTAATGAGCTAGTAATGTGTTTGGCAGGTTGAATAGAAAACATTTAGTTTGTTTTACATTATAAAACAAAACTGAAGACACGGGACTATGAAATAACACGCAAACCAGTCAAAAACTTTTGAGTCTCTCCAAAGCAGGGAGCTTGTGCTTTGGTTTGTGCCGAACACTCTTTTATCATTCACTCATGTCAATATTTTGTTGACCGTGATCAAGCAAACATCTTTCTCATTCTAGATGATTTAGACCCAACATAAATATGCCACATGCGTGGACAGCATTAAAGATTGAAAGCTTTTCTTCGTTTTTCTTTTCTTTGTTACGCAAATCCTGAGGATGTATGTGGCCTTTCGATTTCCAGAAGTGTAATTTGCATGTGTGTGTGATTTCAGTGGCAGGAATCAGCAGGCAGCACGGGACCAGAGGAGCGTCTGCGTATATGTGAGCAGGTGTTTCAAGGGGGTGAGGAGGAGTTTGGTCTGCTGGAGGCACTGAAGCTACTGATGTTGTCCCAAGCTGCGAAGCTGCACGCCTGCATGCAGAGGGGGGAAGATGTGCCCGTCTTCTGTTGGCTGCTGTTTGCACGGGACACCTCTGAGTTCCCCCGCACCTTCCTGAACAACCACCTCAGCCATGTGGGCTTCAGCGGAGGGCTGGAGCAGGTATGCATGAGCACTGGCTATATGCCTGTATGGACCTAATATATGTATATTCTGACTATATATATATAAATTCTGACTAGTTGAGTAGCACTATTTCTAACTTTGTTAATGATTACTATATATAATGTTAGAAATAGTACTGTAGTTCCTGATGCACCATATATATTGATATATGAGAGACAGAGTAGCCATCAACAAAGTTAGGAATAGTGCTGTAGTTGAACAGACATTTCCTGATGCACCAGATACTCAACTAGTCAGAATTTCATAGACAAAACAGTTTTTTAAATGACTATAAACTTAGGACTTGTAGTGGGCACATGAAGAAGCCTTCCCTTCTTTTTGGACCTGTAGGTGGAGATGTTCCTCTTGGGATACGCAATGCAGCATACCCTGCAGGTCTACCGTCTATACAAGGCAGGCACGGAGGAGTTCATCACTTATTACCCCGATGACCATAAGGACGACTGGCCTTGTCTGTGTCTGGTAACTGAGGATGACCGACATTATAACCTTGCTGTTGGTGAACCTGTGCCTGACCCCAATGAGGAATGAACAACAAAGGAACGTTGTTATTGACAAAACAGATTTGGCTTCAAGCCGATAGGCCACCCAGGCAGAGAAGGCTTTACTCCTGGGTGTTCAGTAGGGCCCTATCCCAAATGTCTGGGTGCTCTGTGGTTAAGTAAGCTTTTCAGTATTGTTAAAGGTAATAGGCTAATGTTTACATTAGTGGACTAACACAAATCTCAGAGATTATTTATTAAGTAACCTGAAATTACCTCAAAGGAATATGGTTTCAGTTATGTGTAGTTATGTTTTTTTAAGGTCCCCTATTATGAAATTTTCATTTTGTTAGAATTCTGGTCCTTCTATGGTCTTTCAGTGGCTAGAAATGGGAATATGTATAAAGTTTGCTTTGGCCATTCTGCTTCACCGTTCAGAGCAGCATCTCATATGGTCTGACCTACAATGTCTCTCCTTATGTCATCATAAGGGGAAAGGTTACCTCCCCTTTCTCATGCTTTGCCTGCCCAGAGAATCTCTCCCCAGTAAGTAACCCGACCATGGATTCCAAACTTACAAAACGCAGACACTACTTCCTGGTTGCACCGAAAATTGTGGTTGGTGAATGTGTTTATGTCCAAAATCTCATTGTGGGAATGGCGCAAAGTGGCTGTAACTCTGCACCAAGGCTGAATTTTGGAAAGACACTTCAGGTACAGTATAAGGGGACCACTAAAAGCAAAAAAAAAATAATAATAGGGGGACCGTTAAAAGGGAATTAGAATTTTTTTATACATGTGTGGAATGTTCCTTGAAGGATATATTTTGCACATTCTTGGGAACCTTTGTTCTATTGATCTTTTGTCTAAATTCTGTACAAACATCAATTGATATTTATGTTTGGACGCTGTCTAAGTCCCAGTCTCTGATAATAATTTTTACTTCTAAAGTATACGTGGTGTTTTCTTGTGCAGTGTATTTCTAGGTTGCCTCCAGTGCCTTGTAGCTTGGGCCACCTAAATGTATTTATTAAGACTTAATTTAATACTTCATTTTCACCTACAGCCATTTTTATTTTTCCTGCACCTGAATGTACACCATGGTGTAGCTTCATATTAACCTGTCAGTAACTTCGATTCTCTTGCACAGTGTTGCACTGAGAGGATAAGTTGGGAATTGCAAGCTCCATGTATAAAACTCAAGATATCTAATAATAGGATTTGGTAATTATGAATTTAGCACTTTTATGCACTGTATTTTAAATTGTTGTTAATAGTTGAAATGTGTGATTTTTAATAAAGAAACATCAAATGAATGTATTTGAGATGTAAATTATTTACATGTATATTAATGCTATTTATGTCTCACCAAGCAAAATATTAATTAAATCAAAGTGTACAGTTATGGCTGTGCTGTACACTGGTATAACAATATTAATGCTGATGATTTTTCCATTGACCTTGTTCTTTATCCCCATGTTTTTTTTTTTTACTTTTAGTAGACGTAAGACATCATATTCTCCTTTTTGAAAGACAGTTGTTTCATTAGTAGCCACGACCAAATATTTACTCTCTTCATCTCAAAGCGCACTTTAACAAAAGTCTGTGAATTTTTTTTTTTTTCAATATTGCTACACCACCAGAGATTCATGGCACTAACCTTAACCTTGACCTGCACGATTATACAGCTGGAAATCTATTCATTTAGTAGCAGGAACATACCACAAAGAGCATACAGTGAAAGTTGTGTGTGTGCTTGGAGTTATTGCTAATTTTGTGTATCAGAGTAAATATTGGTAATGACAGACATCGCTGCAGGGCCAGCGGCCAGCCCCTTTCAGCTCCAACTTCACATCAACACAGTGGATGACTGACAAATGACACACATCCTGTGTACACACTAAACAGCAATATAATTACTGTGATAATACTACACATTTATTTAAGCCAGTAATTATAATTATCTGTAAGGGAGTTGAAAGTATTACAACTTTCTGTCTGACATAAGATTTGCCTCAAATGGATGCAGTTTTATTCATATTTCTTTATGACCGTGGTGTCATGTGTTCATGAATAATCTTCATTCAGATTATTGTTCGGTTGAAATGGTGTTCCACAAAACAGGAGTCATGAGTAACCAATAGGAAAGCTGCTTTCCTAAATTCTTATTCTACAGTAATGACTTCTGGTTTAAATAAGCTATATTGTTAAGAACACAAAGTGATTTGAGTTTTTAACAAAAAGGACACAAAACAGAAAGGCCTGTAGTTGTGGCTGGAGAATTGCTAATACTAATTTAACTTGCTCCCTTTATTTGAATTATATGATTGATGAGGGGAGAACATCTTCATTCTTATTCCTGCTTCTGTTTAAACGTGTGGTGATGCATGACCTAACAATCAATCAATAAAATGAAAATATTTATTTATTGGAGTATGCTTAACATGCATTAGACTTGAGGTGAACTCCGACTGCACTGAAAGATCGATCAAAATAAGAACAATTCATGCAGTTGATGCAGGTGCTTTTCGGAATATACAGCGGGATTTATACAGAACATTTAAATGTCAACTCGCCAGTCTAAACCAGTTTGGAGAATAAAGCTGGCCGCAGTGCTGCCAGTCTTGTGCATTCGTTAATTTCAGTCAAAGACTGTTTGCCTAGTTCAAATGGTACAGAATGAAGTTAACTGTCATTATCAGAACATTATCCTGTGGGCATTTGTGCTTCCTTTATTAGAGTGATCGCGTGCGACTACAGGCATACAGGAGGCGTTTAACAATTCATTTTAAAAATAAAAGGCTTGATGAATACATATTATGCAGTCTTTAACCATGCACAAATATAATATATTAATGTATATAAACTTTAACATATACAGAGGAAAAGAAAAAACAGATAACCCGTTATGACCTTTAAAAAAAAAAAAAAATACTAAAATACAGCAACCCAACTTCCCCATTCAGTGAAATAAAGAATTTTTCTAAATGGTGCACTTCAATAATGAAGGAGTACCATTAAATGAACATCAACAACTGACCAAGGAAGGCAACCTTTCTCTTACTGGATAATGCCTCACATTCCAAGGCAAGCGTCCTTTGAGCTTGCAATGACATTTTAAGCTATTAGCAATGAAAATGAGCCACAAAACCACATACATTACAGGAGCTATCGATATTGCTTTGGTACAAATATGCTTACTGTGGATATGCTTCAGTTCAAGGAATTAAGAGTCTTTTGCAAATCCTCTCGTCTGGTTCCCATGTGTGAAGTCTGGGAACATCCATGCGGATTCTGAAATCATTGTACCAGTGTCTGTTGATGGTTAAGTGTCCGTCTCAGTGTCTGTTGTGTTGCCTTCATGGCAAAATCAACCATTTTATCTCCTGCTCATGCAGTGTCTGATCTGGAGCCTTTTTTAAAATTGGAATCCACTGTTGCTCTCACTGGTCCTCCTCTTCTTCTTCTTCTTCATTCTGCTCCTCAATGTCATTTAACTGAGTCCTTGAAGTGACCTCCCTCATTGGAGAGGATTCTTCTCCCTCAATGACCAACTCGTTGTTCATTTCACAGCTCTTCTTCTAAGATATCAAATGTCAGTGAGTGAAGAAAAATATTTCTCAACTAAAATTATTTTGTACATTTTTTAATTTACCTGCTTCTTGTACACATAGCAAGCAGCCACTGCAACCATGGAGGATTCTCCCAGAAAGCCGGCCAGCAGAGACCCAACGCCCAGAGTAGCTCCATGAACGCTGAATCCCAAAACAGAACAAAACATCTCAAAACCCCCCCAAAAAATAAAAATAAAATCATGTGATGTGCCATGTTTATATTTCAAATACACACGGCTTGTACATTAGAACAACATCGAGGTGGTTTTCCACCAGCCAGCTGACTGGGAACGATTGGGGACAAAGCCAGGACGGTGCTGTGGCGGAAGGTGAGGACATGTCCTGGCGTCACTCGGAGTCACGTGTGGCACCACAACAGAGATATCAAGCGGTGATTCACAGCTTCATGCTTGGCGTACGTGGCCATTCTGAGCTGCTGTTAATTGAAACAGTATGCCCTGTCAATGTGGCACTTTTTACCGTGTGAATTACCACAAAACGCTAAACATGGAGAAAGGTGCTAAAGCCAAAGGCAACAGTGCCAAAAATAAACTAATAAATAAATAAAATCTACTCTGGATTTAAGTAATCAAGTTAAAATATAGCATAAAACAGTCAATCCAGGAAGTGTCAGCATGGTACTGTTATGGCCAGGTATAGACAGATGATCAAACAGCCTGTTAGTGGCTTGAAGTTGGCTGAAGTTGGGTTGAGGTAATGATCCTGTGTGTTTGGACCACGCAGCACATCACTCAGGACTGCCTGGGTACAAAAGTTGTTTATTATAAATACGAACAAATGGCACAAAACAGATCGAGGGACCTTCCTCAACCACAACAGAGGACAAAAAGGCAAGGGTGCCGTTCATGTTACCTCCGAGAGGCACGTGTACAATAATTTCCCGCAGTTTACCCCATAACAACCGTTTTGTAGGATAGGGGCATGAATGTACAGCAATCATTACCCTAATCAAGAAGATTAGACACCAAGAACAGAAAATGAGTGAAGAGGCGATCACTGGAGAATTAAAAAAAAAAAAAACTCCTATGCCTACCCCAGTCTTACAATCACTGCACTGGTCACCCATCAAATTTAGGATTGACTACAAAATCCTACTTTTAACCTATAAAGCTCTAAATGGTCTCGCCCCACAGTACCTGAGTGAACTTTTGGTTCTTTACGAACCGTCACGCCCCCTAAGATCAATGGGTGCGGGGTCACTACTGGTACCAAAGGTGCAGAAGGTCACAGCTGGGAGCAGATCCTTCTCCTATAGAGCTCCGCAGTTGTGGAACAGCTTGCCTGTCAGTGTCCGGGACTCAGACACAGTCTCATCTGTTTTCTCTGGCTTTTTGCTAAAGTCCTAGACCCTCATTTCACTTCACGTTGACGCAGTGTCAATTATAAAGTCCAGTTTATCACACAGTCCCCCTGCTAGACACAGACAAAGTTAAATTCACCCTAGTTAGGCTGTCCTAGTTAGGGTACCGGGCCACTGTAGCACCAATATACCATTATAACCACATATTTCAGTATCGGTCATACAGTGCCACCGTCTGCCGCTGCTTCTGTTTGTTTTTCTCCGAGACACGGAATCAAGCACACAGACCACCGGCAGACTCCAGTTAAGAGACCAGCAAATAAATCCTGGTTCCTGACAACTGCTTAACAAGGACATACCATGAAACAAACCAGAGGGTCACCACAGCCACCACCACCATTACAACTACAGCTTCAGGGATCTTCAAGTGGACCAGTAGCATCATTATGGACACGTAATCTAGACCATGACACTGACTACATCCTGGACTTATCCAACCCTACAACTGTAGGACTTATTATTATATCATCAACCCTGCACTGACACCATTTGCAGGCTCACTCTACCCTGGAAGGGGGTCCCTCTCTGTATCACTCCTTCCCAAGGTTTCTTCCTTTCTTTTTTTCCTCTCTCCTAGAGTTTTTTTGTGTGGAGTTTTTCCTTGTGTGCAGAAGGGTCAAAGCCCATTGAGACATACTGTATGTGATTTTAGGCTATAAAAGAAATAAATGTTGTAAAAAAAAATAAAAAAATAATAATAATGTTGTTACTCTACTCCAATGAACGTTCCTAGCCGGTTTTCATTGCCACTCACAAGTAGAATGGTCAGAACTCACCCCATGTATGGCAGCACTATGAGGCTGGCGATGAGCACGCAGATGCGCAAGACAGAGCTGGGAGCGAGAACACAGGTCCGCTTCAGGGTCATGAGCCAGCCCGTCAGGTGAGCCCGGACTGTCACTGAAAACAAAAGCACGTGCCATGAAACGTGGTGCTAAAACGCCCACCATCCAATTAGCCTCAGTCAATGAATCCGATGAGCAGCCAGCTCACCAAACTAAAGCGTCCTGCTTGCACTATGGCATAACTGATAAAGGCACATAAACTTGCAGCATACTTCAAAATGTGAACAAAGAAAACTATTGATGGCATCATTTCAGTTATGTAGCCATATTGGTTTTACTTCACTTCAATACTAAGGAGCCAAGCAGAGCACAGGAATAATGTATGCGGACACTATGATAATGGGATACGATTCATCATCATCCCTGGCACTGCACCTTGCAAAACATTTGGTTTCGAGACCCTTCGTGTGATGTTGCTTGACCTTATTGGCCGGTTTTGCACCAGAAGAACCTTCCCTGTAACTGGTGATAAGTCACCCTGGATAAATAAATGCAGATTCACCCACACTGGCCTGCTTACCTGGTAGAGGGAAGAAAGAGAAGATCTTCAGTGGAGTAACACACAGCCGGGCAAAGTTGACATCGACCCCGATCACACCAACAAAAATGTTCTCAGAGAAATTTGGTGTCCAGAACACGACGAAGCAAAGCTGGAGACAACAAATAGTTACATTTAACAAGTCCACAGGTCCAGAAGAAACTGTGCAGTGATGTTTACAAGTCAACAGTCACATGGTCAACTACCATGCATATAACAGTACAGGCCAAACGTTTGGACACACCTTTTCATTCAATGTGTTTTCTTTATTTTCATGACCATTTACGTTGGTAGATTCTCACTGAAGGCATCAAAACTATGAACAAAAAGTGGAGACCTGGCCTCCACAGTCACCGGACCTGAACCCAATGGCAATGGTTTGGGGTGAGCTGGACCGCAGAGTGAAGGCAAAGGGGCCAACAAGTGTTAAACACCTCTGGGAACTCCTTCAAGACTGTTGGAAACAATTTCAGGTGACGACCTCTTGAAGCTCATTGAGAGAATGCCAAGAGTGTGCAAAGCAGTAACCAGAGCAAAGGGCGGCTATTTTGAAGAAACTAGAATATAAAACATGTTTTCAGTTATTTCACCTTTTTTTGTTAAGTACAAAACTCCCCATGTGTTCATTCATAGTTTTGATGGCTTCAGTGAGAATCTACCAACGTAAATGGTCATGAAAATAAAGAAAACAGAGTGTCCAAAACTTTTGCCTGTACTGTATGCATTTATGTTTAAATAATTCTGATTCCAACTGTGATAGGGGAAAACAGACACTGGAGCAAAGTTCTAATGATCAAACATGTAGAGCAACACATAAAGACAAACAGAAGCTGAACATGAACGTTTTACAACACATGCAATCCAAAAGGGACAGAAAAGGAACAAATTCATGGACATTATAAAACTATACAACATCGGCTCTACTGTATACAACAGGACAAAGATGGTCTCACTTTATACACCTGTTACAGTCCAAAACACCACATTCACAGCATTTAGCGGATGGCCTTATCCAGAGGAACTTAAAATTAGTAGTTACAGGAGACACTCATGGTTAAGTATCTTGCTCACGGACACAATGGTAAATAAGTGGGATTTTAACCTGTGACTTTGAAGTGATTGTCATTGTGAAACACTGCAGCACAGCACATGGTGCACACAACGAAATGAGTCCTCTGCTTTTATCCATCACCCTTGGGGAGCAGTGGGCAGCCATGACAGATGTCCGGGGAACAGTGTGTGGGGACGGAGCTTCGCTCAGTGGCACCTGGGCAGTTCAGGATCCGATCTGCCTTCAATCTTCTGATTACGGGTCCGTTTCCTTACCCACTAGGCCACTACTGTGGGCTTCTGGTTCATAGGAAAGTGCCTAACACACTAGGCTACCACCACCCACACAAAGTGTATCGGAAAAGCATCACTTAACGTTCCCACAACAATCCCTGACCCAGTGTCTAATTTAGGGCTGAATTCCTGAGGGCTGAATTAGAGCTTCTACATTCCTGAAAACAGACCAAATGTGGGACTGTAGTACATCTACAGTGGGACAGGTTACCAGCTCAAATGAAGCAACCTACAACTAGAAATGTAGTCCTGCAGAGCCCCAGCTGACAACATCATACTGACAGACAATCACAATTTACATTTTGTACCCTTGATTAATAATACGTCGCTCTTGTGGACATTTGAATGAAATATGCTTGTCATAAAAATAGGCTACTATCACCCATGGGTGGTAGTAGCCTAGTGGGTAAGACACTCACCTGTGAACCAGGAGACCCAGGTTCAAATCCCACTTCCCTGAGCAAGACACTTAACCTTAAGTTGCTCCAGGGGGACTGTCCCTGTAAATACTGATTGTAAGTCGCTCTGGATAAGGGCGTCTGATAAATGTTGTAAATGTAAAAACTAACATGAATGGGGAAAAATCATTACCAATGAGCAAAAACCTTCTACAGACTGAACTCGCGGCATTCAAGGTCTCCTGATGACCACCTCCACTTACCTCCTGTAAGCCACTGGATGCGGGCGCGGCTTTTTTCGAAATTCATGTGGCTGAACTACACTTGCGAAAGTGGAATTATTGGCAAGAGAAGAAACTCGAGTGGGTATGTGCAGCCAGACATGGATTTTATTTTATTTATAGACAATGAAAAAGATTAATTAGCAACTCAAAATGCCAGACATTACCTCCGTATAAAAGATCCAAATGCTGTGTACTGAAGGCAGACACCTGGTCACCCTTGTTTGTGCTTGTTTGTCTATGTCATTAAGACCTGGCGTGCATGTAAAGGCAGAATCGGAACCAAAACGCCTCCCCCCCTCCCAAACCCTGAGGATGTGCAGTCAGTCCCCCAAACAGTCATGTCTGGCTGGGCTTGGCAACAGCCGTGCCCTCTTGTTTACCGCACCGCGAAACCACATCTGGTGTACCACTCCGCCTCCTGCCCTCCGGCCAGTGCCTTGGCCACCAACATCCTGTTTTTTTTAAAAGCATGAAGAGTCCATAAAGAAATTTTAAATAAAAAGATCAGAGTGAAACTGGTTTGTTTTTTCCATCTGTATATTTTTGTTCTAAATTGAAATACAACACTCAGAGTAATGCAATGGATATTCTGGTGTTTTGGCTGTTCCACCATGACCGGTGGGAACAAACATCATTGTTCCACCATCAGCAGATGACAAGACAAAACACGGCACTGAGTGTACAGAGTAAAAACCAATCAAAACAATGGAAAATGTTTCATAAAACTTTTAGATCAAGTCACGTTTTATTACATCTGTTTTTTTGTGGCTTTGTAATTTCCAGGCAATTGAGAGAAATCCGGAGCAGTATATCTACAGTAAGTCATAAGTCACACTAATGAATCTATTTAAAACTTCCCAAAATTATTACATTTGCAAAATATTGCTTGGAAGTGGCAAAATTGGAATGATTTGGAACAATTTGAAATCTGAATTTGTTTTTGTTTCAAATTAATTAAATGTACATGCTAAGATTACTTTCTAAAAATGCTACTTATGCATTTTGTGTTAATTGAAAGAATCATACAAAACAACTGATGCATAAAATTAAATTGTTAACAAAGACAGTATAATAATATTGCAGAAGTAATTGGAGTAATAAATGCTCACGCTGCGACAATAAAATAAATTGTTAATCTATAAACATTTTTAACTTAACCCAAACTTTACAGCTGTTTATGAGGAGATCCGTTAAAACTGTGCAACACACGTTAATCTTTCATTTTACAGCAAATTACTGTAAACAAGCTTCTCAAAACCTGGACTGATATGATGTTCCTGTGAAGACAAAAGACAGCCTTCCATGCCCACATGGATTGATAAATGATAAGTCACATTTTATAGTCTGAAGTACCAGGTGATTTTTCTGTTATTTCAGTCCGGCTGTTACTGTTAATAACAGCTCTCACACAGCATCTTTCATAACCCAGCAACCCGACAAACGTCCCCACCTAACTCAGGAATGCAAAGCCTGCATGTACATGCGACTCGCAACAAAACAAAAACAGAAGGTTATACAAGCGCCAGGAGCAAACACGACTTGCACCTCGGTCTGCCCATCATCTGATTGTGGCTGCCCAAATCTGAACCACAACCACCAGCACCTTCAAAAAGCCAACAACGGTGACATTTACATCTCGTTTTTATAACGGAGACCAAACTATGTTTACTGAGCCGTGAAAGTAAAAAATAAAACTGAGCTGATTAAATCAACAGTAAAAATTTTAAAAAGAGACACTAAAACCACCCTTTTAAGAGTTATCGTCTGGTCAAAATAAAAATAAATAAATACATATAAACTATAAAAAATAAAAACTATATAAAAATTTAAAAAGTGCAACTTCAGGACCATATTTTTTAAACTGAGATATCAGCTGATCTAATAATAAGAAGGTGGTTTAGCCTCAGATCCTAAGACTCTTGCTGAGACTGTTCCTCAGATTCCTGAAGGGCATACACATCTTGGTCCTCAGTTTTAACATTCTACTTAAATTAAATAATTATTATTTTTTTATTTAAATGAAACGCTGTAAAACAATAAACCTTTTTATTTAGTGTGCACCATGTGCGCACCATTGCGAACACCGGACACTGCTGAGAAAGCGCTGGTATGCCAGGCACGCGCCCCCCATGAAACACGACCCCCATGAAACAGGGACGACGTGTACCCTACGTTTTTAAAATGTGGGTCAGTGGGGTCTCGCAACACAAGAATAAACGGACGGCAGGAACGTACGGGAAAGAGACGGACATACCGTGAGGGACAGTGCGAGGCAGAAGAAGGTGAACTTCTTTATTTGGGTTTTGGTCACCGTATTTCCGCATGTAAGCTTGTTGGTGGGATTATTCTGTTGGAAAAAACAAAATGAAAACAAATAAATAAATAAATCATAGCAACGTGTAAATTTCATTAAGTGAACAAGAAAACTTTGCAAATTGATATGAAATCAGAAACAAAATATTGATACATTACATAAATAAATAGTAATCGCATATGTGGCCAATCAGGAGCAAAAACCGCCACAAATCTTCAAGACCACTGAGTAAAACAGCAATACATTTTAAATCGTGTGGAACTTTCTCTGCTTCCATGATGCTTCGTTGGAGTGGAAAATGGTGGCCTTCTTCTGTAAGGACTGTTTTTGGGGCAAATTTGCTTCCACTGTACCGGTCATGTGACTGGTAATCCAACAGCTGAAGGTCCTTCCAATGCCACAGTGAACGGACTAATTATACACGGGGGGGGAAGCTAATGAAAGACAGATGACCTCAAAGTGGACTTATGTGGAACACAAGAACATAGCAAGGCCCTAGAATCTAATCAACCCACGACTATCATGATGGATGGTTGACTTTCTGCCAGATTTCTCCTTCAGCTTGGTCCACCTGAAGATGGATATCATCCCTCCAACTGCTGTGGTCATGAGGTAAACCACATAAAAAAAAAAATTTTTAAAAAAATAAAAAAACCTATCTAGTGTTTTTGAAGGTGGCAGCCACAACAACAAAATGAGGAGTTCAAAGGCAAGTTAAGGGCTCAGCCTGAATCAACAAACACGGCAGATCTTAACTGGCAGTAAAGGACATGTTAAACACAGATGACAGTGCAGGTTTGGTTTTATAGCCTGGGGGGGGTGGAAAAGAAAAGCCCCGATGCTGCCAGATGAACTGCAGGCGAGAAAACCGCAGAGAAAAACAAACGAGTCCTTAGTCATTACAAACCAAACATCGCCACCAATCATCCGCTGCATAAACAGCCCGGTGGAGATCCGTCAAGGTGGACATCTCAAGGTTTGAGAATGTGTTTTGATAGAATGAAGACGGTCCTCGCGGCTCACCCGGTCAAATGCTGGGTAAATAGCGCGAAGTTCAGTCAGCCAGCCGTAAGGCATGTGACCCACTGGGTAGGTAGCAGTGAGGATTGCAACAGCCTGCAAACAATGGAAATGTATATATATATATATATATATATATATATACGTATGAATCACATTCCTGCGTTCTTCATCATCGTGGCTCGAAATGTGGTCAGGAGGCCGTGACTCACCTCGGTAGACGCCTCACTCCCCTTCAGGTCCCGGGACACAAAGAGGTTGACAATGGGCCTGCTGATTCTCTGAGTGGCCAGAATGAGAGCTAAAGGCCACCAGAAACTCAGCATCTTCCTGATGGTGGCGTCACCCTGCAGACAAAAATATGGTATTTTGCATCAACAACAAGTACTGCGGTTTTTGGGTTTTTTTTGGTAAAGACCACGAAGGTAAGCAGACACTAATTTTTGAGGTTTGAGGGAATAAAATGACACCAGCTCAACAAATATAGCATTCTGCATATCTGATATTTATTTAGCATTTAATTCCGGATGATTTCCAAAGAGTAAAGTTTTAGCACCATGTCTGGCATGCATGTGCCGTTTGTTGCTTCTTCTGGTCATTGGACAGATTTTTACATTTTTTTTACAGAAGATAAAACATATCCTAAAAATGCTGGCTGCACGTTGGACACGGGCACCTACACCTACAACCAAATCGCAATCCTACCCCTACTTCAATCCCGCTGGACTCAGGAATGCTGTCGTGGACGTTGCAGTAGTAGCCCAGACCCACGATGGTGAACCGCACCAGGGCTCCCATGTACAGTGACAAGATGGGGATCAGCAGGGGTTCCTGGCATTCCAGGTTACTATGGAGCAGGATGGCCACAAAGACGATCTACCAACGCAGAAAATAATTAAATCAACTGATTAACTTGGTCCGGCAATGAAAAGAAGTGCAGATGCAGGTGCAACGTTCAACTCTAGCGTCCGGACACATTAAATGGAGGAATGCAAACGCGTGCAAATGAGGAAAGGCTGCAGTGAGACTAATGAATTCATTTGACCAAATGCTTTTCGATTCAAAAACGCATCTTCTCTACTTTTAATGAGTTCAGCTGTACTAAATTCTGAAAAATGGGTCAACGGCCACTATTCAGCCAAGCTTTCAAAACTGCATTGGAGTTTACTTCCAAGTGCATTCTATCATCTTCACTACATATTAAGCTGAAGAGTCTGTGGTCTTGAGAAAGTGACCATATTTCAAATAAGCAATATTCTAAAAATACAGGAATACATTAGCAATAACAGCCAAGCTCAGACTTCCCATTTCAGAAATATATAGGATGTGCATCACAGCTCATGCAAAGAACTTGAATTTGTTGTGTACTTTTGGAAGAACTATACACCAATCAAAAGTTTGGATGCACCTAATCATTTCTGGGTCTGGTGGGGTTTTTATACATTATAGAACAAAACTGAGGACTTAGAACTATGAAATAACACACACAAAACAAGGCACACAAGTTGAAATTTGAGTGGGTCCAAAGCAGGGAGCTTTTGTTGTGATGGCAGCATTTCGCACTTTTTTGTCCACCACCCTAAGTTAGACAACGGGGATGGTTTCAAACAGTACTGGAGGTTTATGCTGAACACTTTCTTATCATTCCCCACGTTAATGAGCATCTCAAGAAGCGGCTTTTAATGATGACAATAGTGAACTAAGCAGCCATGAAGGCAAAAAAACGGATTAATCAAATATACTCCACTTTCTACTGATACAAAAAATACTTGGTCTCCATAACCAACAAGGAGCGAGTGCGTCCAAACTTTTGACTGGTGTGGAACTTCCAGGGCACATGTTGAAGGTGTGTGGTTATTTGAATAACAAAATCCCATAAACACGTTCCATTCTTCTCCAAATGTCAGCGTCGTCTACCTGTGCCACAACATCCGAGATGGAGGCTGAGCCCACCAGAAGGCTGTATTTATGTTTGAGGAGGATACCGGCATGAGTCCAGGCCTGGAAGAGTTTTGATAAATTAGTCTTGCGCTCATGCAACACTCCAGCAAAATCCCTTCACCTTATCCCTGTAAAATACTAAGGCAGCCGTTAGGTCTTAAGCTGTGAGACTCCTGCACGAAGGCAGGTTTTTACACTCAAATGCCTTATTTGGGTCAGATATATATTTTTAATAAGCATGCAATTAGAAAATGTTAATGGGTTTACAGGAGCTGAATTTCTCACCATAGCATCCAGTAATGGAAACGCTGCCAGATACAGAAAGGCTCGCCTGGTCTTCATGCCCACAGACTCGTCCACATAGTGCAGCTTATTGATGATGTAGTATCCCAGGTCCGTGTAAGCTGAGTTCATTCACATACACACAAACAACCAGGTCAACATAAAATAACAATCCACTCATTCATTACAAATTGCACTCTCTTCATGGCAACGGATATGAAAATGTTACCCTCCTCATTTGCATAAATGTGACTGCCTATGAAAATAAAGACGAGTCGCATGGAACAGTTTGATCGCATTTGTTTTAAATTGTTGATTGTGTGAATAGCAGGGTTCCCTTTTGAACTCGGACCACTACTCACACTGTTGAAAAAGACAAACGTACAATGCTGATCTCATACAGACACGCTGAAAACTATGCAATTGGACAGTGCACCATTGTAGGACTGTTCGAATCATGACACTTGAAAGTCCAGATCTGCAGTTTTTTCCCCCCACACGCCCTACTGTGACGCAATCTTTACTGACGCACAACGCAGTGGAGGTCTGCTGAGATGATGATTCGTGTGACAAATGATTGTGTACATAGTCACATATACATGTTTTTTTTTTTTTAATAATATGGGGTTTCATTTCAAAGCACAGGCACTTGTCATAATATTACACCTTATTTGCAGTATTTGATTTGTGTGCATATATATATAAAAAAAACAAAAAACTAAAGAACAATTTTTGATTTGTGCGCACACAGACCCACCAATGAGGACATGGAACACCAACGCGATGGTGCCCGCCACGGCCATACACAGCAAGGCTTTGGCTCGGTCCCGCTTGCTGTTGACAAACACCAAGCCCACGTTCTTGAAGTCGCTCATGGGCCCCGTGAAGAACTTCATGAGAGAGTAGGCCAGGCCATAGCTGGCCAGCATCTCCACACGGTCCTCCTTTACTGTGGCTATACCCCTGTTCAGCGCCTGCAGGGGTGGGAACAAGGACAATCACAGCAACACGGTCCACCCTGCAAAGATCAAGCGGCATTCCAACTCGCAGCAATCGCAAGAAAGGTCAACCAAGCAAAACGTTTGAGTTCGTCCATTCGACCCATTTGTTTAACTGTCCAATAGTGGTGTTGAAATGAATCATATAGTCGATGCACCGCGATGCAGAAACGACCACAATGCAGTGCAGAACATAATCGATTGCATCATAATGACGTTGCTTGTTGTTTTTCTGGTGGCGGTATAAGAATTCTCATTAAAAAGTAGTGCCTGATCTGAGAACAGCGCCAATCCAGGTAGGAGTTTCACGCTGCACGTGTCTGTATGTCCAGAGATCTACAAATGGACAATTATCCACAGATATTATTTTAGCTTGCATCACGCTCGGTCTGAAAGCAGCTTCAGATTTTCTCCACTGAGCAGAAAAACGGTCTGTGCTCAGTCCGTGCTCACCTGACGCCACGGACATCTGAACCAGACGTTTTTCTGCCATTTGTGGATTCAGGTTGTAATGGGTTTGGGTCGGTGTGTCGTGGAGGAAACTGTGGTGAGGCATGTGGAGAAAGGAGGCCCGTCGCTGGGGTTTCCATCAAGCTCTCCATGCTTACAGCGCCTCAGTTCTGCCACGCCCGGGTAAACGCTCGTACACTTGTACATGCTCGTGTTACTGCTTTTATGTAATACGATATTAAATAAAGGGACCACAAGAGCTCGGACCAGGCTGCTCAGTTCCTCTGCCTGGTGGAGAGCCGATCTGCATCAGGACCGGGGCAGAAGACCAACTCCAGAACTACCAGTATACACAACTGTTACACGGTCACACGGTCATGGACTGAGTGTCGAGAGTTTTTCTGTAGCAAATCAAAGAGTCCACACAGGTGAACGAAAATTGATGTGATGCATTACACTTTAAGTGTCTCGTTTCGAATTGAATTGTGAGACCAGTAAAGGTTTACACCTCTACTGTTTAACGCAAAGCCACACTGTGGGTTTTTGTGTGTTTATTAGCGTGCAATTTATACATCTGTGAACTAAACAGAATGTGTAAGAGTTTGACTGCAATGCAACAGGTCAAGTAACACCTTATAAATCAATTTGTAACAGAAATGTATAACATAATTTTTGAAAAATCTACTATAAAAAAAATTGACCTCAGTTGTTTACGTACACACACACACACACACACACACACACAGAACTTACAACTGAAATATTGAAGCTGGATACCAGCGTATCAGTTATGCATAACAGAAGAGACTTGAATATATATCATACGTTGCATGGTGGACCGTCTTTTCAATGTTCACACGTTGGTTTGAGTCGAGTCCTTGTGTAATCTGGCATACATCTCCACCCCCCAATTCATTAAGAATGGCATTCTGGAAGCAAATTACATACAAATGCACAGATTGGCACGTCCTGATCGTGGACTACTAGATTTGAACTGGGTGTGGTGTGAGCGTAGCGTGGAAGAGGTTACTGGTGTGGCAGTAGAGGAGTGGCAGAGGCAGCGCTGGCCCAGTTTCTTCCGCCTCTTGTCTTGTGCGCTGTGTTTTTTTTGGTCTTTGGTGCTGAAGATAGGCTTTGTAACGGACGTTCAAAAGACGTTTAAGAAGATATCTGATACTCCACCCATCCACACACACACACAACCCTCACCAGAGCTTCTGATAAGTCCAACCCTGACACCTCTCTACTGCTCCCCATCTGCTCTAAAACTCACTGTTTTCTACACAAATCAAACGGAAATGTCTTGCAGCCTCTCGGTAAAGGAGCGCACTGGACACGTCTGAAGACTCGGACGTGCGGTTTTGTGATCTGGAATCGCCGTCCTCGTGTTGGGGACTCATTTAGCATCCAAACTGAACACGTGAAAGATTTCCCCCCATCTCCGCGGCAGGAAGCGGAGCGGCGTGAGCCACCAGACATCATTTCCCTTCTGCTCTCCATCCAGACCGAGCACAGCTGCCCTTGTGGAGGAGAGCGGCGCGCGGGCTATTTTTACACACTCCCACTGATGTTACGTAAGCCTAATCCCTGGCCTTTGTGCCCCTCTCACCGTCCACGGGACACGAGGGGAACATCAAAGGACGGCGTCCGCTCCTGCAGGACAGAGTTGACCTCTCCCCGCCTGGTTACCGGTCTAATAACGCAAGATGACATGTTCAGTCCTCGTTCAGTAAGAAATAAAACACTGGACGTGGACCCAGGTTGCAAGCAGACGCCGGGCATTGCAGATGGAGCCGCTAAAATCAAGCCCATAAATGAATACCTGAATAAATAAAATAGTATAAGCTGCTATTTATAGCCAAATGCACAGGAAACATCGACATAAATAAATGGAGGAGGAGAAAAAAAAAAGGAGGCAGGTCCTGCTGGAACTAATTCTGGCCGAACCCGGCACCCTTCTGGTGACCCTGGCGGGCAACACGGCCTGGAACGGCGGAAGACGGCGAGGGCGCGGCGCCACAGCGCGACAGACAGACAGACAGACAGACAGACAGACAGACTCTCCACGCACCTGCTCTCCGAAGTCGATGGCGATGTTGGTGATGGCGAGCGGCACCAGGAAGCGGATGAGGGGCCAGTAGGAGCGGAGGGACGGGAACTCCACCATGGTCCCTGCGTACGGCGCATCCGCCTCTCCGGCCTCGCTCGCTCGGATGACGGTCGACGCGCTCGGAGAGTCACAGCGCGGCGCGGGCGGACATCGCGCACGTCACCTCCAAGTCACCGGGGGCTGCGCGCGCACGAGACTCCCCCGTAGACCGGCGGCGAGCGGCGAGCGGAACATGACATGTGACGCGTCCCGGAGGTTCGGCTCCGCCGCGCCGACGGTCGCCGCTGCCGCTGACATTTTATGGCTCCGTTGGACCAGCACGTGGGGCGGGACAACACCTGCCCCCCCCCTCCGTCAGTGACGTCACAACAGGCGGCGGTGCGGAATAATGGAGCGGGATTGTGTGTACGTGGAAAGGGGTTCATTGTCACGAGGGCGCGACAGTCGCCTCCGGCGTCGACTGTCGTCGAACGGAACAGGCATCGCCACCAATCTGCAGACATCAGCCGTCAATCGGCGTCCTGTTTCGCCCCCTGGTGTCGGACTGTGGTACTGCAGACAAGCTGCCTGGTCAGAGAAATATCAAATAAAGAGTGCACAAAAACTCCAGTTAAACCAGCCAGTAAATTTTTTTTTTTTTTTTTTTTTTTCGCAGATTTCCACAACCTATTACAGTTATATAAATTGTTCAGTGCTTGCAGGAATAATCTATATCTATAGAACAAATACACAAAATGTTGGCCTGGTTTTTGTATTCCATATAATTTTTATAATTCCTTCAATGCTGCCTTCATTGACAATACCATTTAATTTTTTTATCTTCATATAGTTGTGTGAACACTATCTAATAAACAATAAATAATTATATACAGTGCAGGTCAAAAGTTTGGACACACCCTCTCATTCAATGTGTTTTCTTTATTTTCATGACCATTTACATTGGTAGATTCTCACTGAAGGCATCAAAACTATGAATGAAGGCAAAATAACTGAAAACTGATGTTTTATATTCTAGTTTCTTGCTCTGATTACTGCTTTGCACACTCTTGGCATTCTCTCGATGAGCTTCAAGAGGTCGTCACCTGAAATGGTTTTAATTCGTGGAATTTCTTGCTTTATCAATGGGGTTGGGACCATCACTTGGGTTGTGCAGAGGTCAGGTTACTACACAGCTGACAGCCCTATTGGACAACTGTTAAAATTCATAATATGGCAAGAACCAATCGTCTAACTAAAGAAAAATGAGAGGCCATCATTACTTTAAGAAATGGCGGTCAGTCAGTCTGGAAAATTGCAAAAACTTTAATTGTGTCGCAAAAAAAAAGCAAAGATCAGAGACCAGATAAATGCCACACAGAGTTCTAGCAGCAGACCCATCTCTAGAACAACTGTTAAGAGGAGACTGCGCGAATCAGGCCTTCATGGTCAAATAGCTGCCAGGAGACAAGTGGAAATCTGTGCTTTGGTCTGATGAGTCCAAATTTGAGCTCTTTGGTTCCAATTGCCGTGTCTTTGTGAGACGCAGAAAAGGTGAACGGATGGATTCCACATGCCTGGTTCCCACTGTGAAGCATGGAGGAGGAGGTGTGATGGTGTGGGGGTCTTTTGCTGGGGACACCATTGGGGATCCTGCAGCGACATGCCATCCCATCCAGTTTGTGTTTAGTTAGACGATCATTTATTTTTCAAAAGGACAATGACCCCAAACACACCTCCAGGCTGTGTAAGGGCTATTTGACCAAGAAGGAGAGTGATTGAGGGCTCCGGCAGATGACCTGGCCTCCACAGTCACCGGACCTGAACCCAATCGAGATGGTTTGGGGTGAGCTGGACCTCAGAGTGAAGGCAAAGGGGCCAAAGAGTGCTAAACACCTCTGGGAACTCCTTCAGGACTGTTGGAAAACCATTTCAAATAACGACCTCTTGAAGCTCATCGAGAGAATGCCAAGAGTGTGCAAAGCAGTAATCAGAGCAAGAAACTAGAATATAAAACATGTTTTCACCTTTTTTTTTGTTAAGTACATAACTCCACATGTGTTCATTCATAGTTTGGATGCTTTCGGTGAGAATCACCAATATAAAAGGTCATGAATATAAGGAAAACACATTGAATGAGAAGGTGTGTCCAAACTTGCTGTGCCTTTGTACTATTAAGCATGATTAAATAGTTGATTTATTTCATCACATGCTGTGTTATTATGTGTCAAGTGCAAGATTCTTTATAAACTGCTAGTTTATGGACCCCAAACACCTACACATATAGACTCCCAGTCAAAGACTAGATATACCTACACTATGGCAGTTATGGAGACTCAAGAATTTAATAAAAAATATTTTTTTAGTATTTTTGTAGCAGGAAAAATAAAGTCACGTCTCTTTACCTTCATGGCTGACACGTTCACTACTGTCAACATCAAAAGTTGCTTTATGAGACGCCCATTAACATGAATGATAAGAAAGTGTTCAGCATAAACTTGTAGAACTGCTGGAAACGGCTGTCCCCGTTGTCTAACTTGGTGGTAGAGAGAGTGTGAAACGTTGCCATCACAGCAAAAGCTTCCTGATTTGGAGAGATGCAACTTTAATGTATGGTGTAAATGTAGTGCCGCTCGGTTTCATTCTTCTGCGCCACCTTTTGAAGATTGTCTGACATCAAGAGTTGTGAAACTCAAGGGAGTCCCGATAATTTGTGTAAAAACGTTTACTTAAATAAACACAAAGTATCTCACACTTGGTTAAAAAAAACCTGTGATGCTTCCAATGTCTCTAGCTTCAACTAAACGAATTACAAGTTACATGTTATCCTCTATCGGAAGCTCAAAAAGAAAATACCGCCATGATATTAACACGTGTTCCCCAACACTTTAACAAATACAATCATTATGTATTCTCACACTTTTAATTCAATTATTACCCCAAATGAATAATTGGCTCATACGTCGAATAATGCTAGACCTGTAAATGAGTAGGCGCATTGGTGTAGATAAGAACAGAAATTCACTTCTTTCAATTAATTTTGATTATATAATTTCATAATTATATAACCAACACGCACTCCACAACATAGGAGTGGTTTTAATTTGCCCTAATTTGGAGATCATCACAATATACATTTGCATTTTACATTTACAGCATTTGCCATTTGACGTTGTAAGTCGCTCTGGACGGGGGCATCTGCTAAATGCCTTAAATGTAAATGTCAATGTAAAGGTTTATTGAATGTTGGTCTTTGAAATCCCTCAGTTGGTTTACTGGGCCTTGCGGTTAAGGAAGCGGCCACTGAGTTCGAATCACTGAGGTGTCACTGAGCAAAGCGCCGTCCCCACACAATGCAGAGGACACATTGTTTGTGACAATCCCTTCACTTTCTAAGAGCCCTTTTTTAATCAGAGTATTTTGCTTTTATTTAGTTTCTAGCTTGCATTTGAAGATCATTCAAAAGGTCATTTGAAGTCAGCTGTTCAAACATGTAGTGGAAGTTCATGCCACTAAATGGATCTCAGGAGGTTGCTGACCCTTCCTTGGCTTTGTAGGCTGTGTCAGAATGCCTGGCTGCAGAGTCGATGAGGGAAAATGTGGACAATGTTGGTGCTCCTAATAATGGTCAAGAAGGTCTTGTGGTTGACTGTCAATTGCTGCTGAAAGGTTCAGAAGGACTAGGACTGAAGAACATTTTGCTGATCTAGCAGCATGTATTTTTCTGCCAGAATAGCATTCTATGTGGAGTGACCAGACTGGTCTGGGTCCCGAAGGTCGTTCTGGGTAAGGTAGTGAGAAACCTGATTGTAGATGGTACAGTTTTAGGGAGAAAAGGTTGGAGAAAGACTGGTGCATAATTGTAAATATCTGAGGGATAGGAGGTGGATTTCTTAACGATTCTGGACATTTTGAAGGCTGAGATGAGACCAGATTTTATGGATTTATTAATGATGAGTGTGATGAAGACAGGGGTGTGTGTCTAGAATTGTTTTGTTAGGGTGGGGGCAGGGAGGGGGCACAGAGTATATAAGGGGTGGCCGAAGTAGTGACCGATGCAAGAATGTCATTTTTTATGCCGTTTCAGCAGAAGCATGCATGTAGGAAGCGCTAATGTTTAATCACCTGTCTCGTTCCTATTTCTAGGGGCCTAAGAAATGTGACAAGGGTGTGGAGAGGAGGACGTCCACTGTTACACACACAACTGAACAAAGCATACTAAAAGTGCTTATATTTACAGTGAGCTAACAGGTACACTAAAACAGCAGACCAACATCTGTACAGCCTAAAGGAAGGGATGGTCCAGCAGGGATAACTCAAACATGCACATAAGTTAACAAAAAGTGCACATAAAGCTCACAGGCTAACACAGCTAACAAAGCAAAGAACAAAGCAACAAGTCACACAAATGAGCTCCTTGCCGAGCTCCTTGCCGAGCTCCTTGCCGAGCCTGGGGACATTCCAAACACCAGCCGAAGTCTCTTTATATAGGTGGTGGTGACCAATAGGCAGATGGTAGGTGGAGCTGGTAGGCTTCAACTCCTCCCACAAAGTCAACCTAAAAGAGACCAGACACAAAAACACAGCCAGACACACAGAACACGTGGGAGCATACGTCCAGGGGCGTAACACAGATTACGGGAACAGGTGAGGCCACTGAACCGGTCGCTGTGTGTGTGCTCTCTTTTCTTGGAGAGGTGGATGGGGAACAGCACCAGTTTGTAAAGGACCAAGGTGTTTTTGCATTGTGTCCACCGTTTTACAAGGAATGATTAGCGAATATGGTAATACTGCTATTGGTTTGTGCAGAGTCCCCATTATACCAATAACACCCATTACACCAATCTGTGGTGTATCTGGTGGATTTCGCACTTCCCACTGCCCACTTTAGTTTAAAGACAGCCTGTAAACAGAAATTACTATAAATAAGTTCATTGAACTTGATTTTTTCAAGGCAATGAGGTTGCATACTTTTTAAAAGCTAAATCAACATATTGGAATTTGCAGAGTAAGTTTTATGTATTTTTTTGTGGGGTTAAATTTGTACCAAACAGTCCACACAAAATGGAAAAAATTAACAGTAAGCATAGCTGTTAAGTTACACGATTTTTCGTACTAGTTGAGTTAGTATTGTACAAAAAAAAGACTTAAAATATTGTAACACAATAGTCTTAATATGATTGTTTTTTAACTTTTTAAAAATACGGTCAACTAATTCTATTTGACAGTGCACGACATAATTAGGCATTGCTCGGGTGAGCAAATTGTTGGTATTTTGTGGCTGCTGCCGGGCGTGGTGCGTGGGTCGCGTCTCGCCCGTCCGGCGCAGTGTCCCGTCGCGCATCACCGGCGGGCGGCCGCTAGATGGCGACACGCGCCTGCGCACGGAGGGCGGCAGGGCGTCGCAACGTCCGCTGCGTCGTAAATAATTCTCTTATCTGTTGCCACCATCCCTCGGCGTTTCCAGCCGCGTCGGGCCGCGCTCGCCTTCCGTTCGGTGGGAGATAAATCTTTGTTGTCCGGGCAAAACTAAACAGATTGTGCTGCCTGTCGTTTCTCCCATAAATAATGTCGCGCACCTTCAGCTGGTCGGAGGAATGAAAGCGTGTGGGGAAATTCACGTCCACGACGCTGTTATAAGTGGCCGAACTGCAAACCAAAACGCCCGAAGTTTCAACTGTGGCCTGAATGTTTCGCGATGAGGCAGATGAGCGTAGATGTGCGCAAAATGTCATTTAAACGAGCAAATAAAGCCCACATTCGCGTGGTCAAGGCGACCAATCAGTCCCACCCTGGGCTACTCGAGGTGTCGCCAATTAATTCTAATGACGCGTGTGTGACTCCATCACACCGACTCCGGACTTGAGAACCCTGGTCGGATCTGGAATGTTCTTATTACTGCCATCATCAAAACAGCAGTGGCAGTGCCAGTACTGTTTTTAAGCACGGCGTTGGGGTGTTTAGTTTGCGAACAGGACACCTTCTGTGTCACTATGTCGCTGCCACACTCCGCCCGGCCCACGTCACGGTCGCGTCCCCTCGCTGTGCGCAGCCGGGCTCCGTCCGCTGCTATTTATGCGCCGCGGGCCTCCGCGCGAAATAGTGCCCGTTCGGGACGGACCCGAGGCCGCAGCACGCCTTTGGCGGGAAAGCGCGGAGTGATTAAACCACCCCGGACTTATTCATGCAGCAAATGAGAGCGGCTTCATTTCCAGCGCCAGACTGGGCGTGAGAGCACCGAGCGCCGCCGCGCTGCGCCGTGGAAGAGTGGCACAGATTTTTTTTTTTCCTTCTTGTACACACACACGCACACATTCGGTGCCACATATGCTGGCGAAGGACTATTCCGCACTGGACTGGGCATTTTTCATTCGACCGACTCTCTGTCCGCGCAGCGTCGCCGCACGTCGTCCTCGCTGAATTCCACGGTAAGGACTCCGCGTTCGTCCTGCACGCCGCGTCGAGCCGGGAGCTGTCAGCGCGCTCGGCGTTCGAACTTTTCTGATGGGGACAGCACCCATGCCCCCCCCTCCCGGGCGTCTTTGCGACGAATCGTGCGGATGTGCGTTCGGCTTCGTGGGGCTCCGTTCACCTGCGTTTAAATGTCCAGCGTCAGGCGCCGGCGGCTTTTTCGCGGTGGGCTGCTTGCAGGGAGCTGCGTTCGCGTGGGGATTCTTTGCACAACACCACGCGTCCCTCTGCGGTTTTGCGTTTAAATGCACGTAGCATTAATTGATGAATTATCATTATTACGCTACTTGCAGTTGCAGAGGACCTTCGCGCGCCGTGCATGCAGTAGTTGCATCAACTCTAGGCGCAATAATACATCTTTTATTTTATTTTTTTATCTTTCTTCAGCCCTTTTAAGTCGCCACCATGCCGGCGTGTGAGAACTACGACTACGAGTACGACGTGGTGCAAAACCTCTACTTCGAGAACGACGACGAGGACTTCTACCATCAGCAGGACGGGCAGCTCCAGCCCCCCGGGCCCAGCGAGGACATTTGGAAAAAATTCGAGCTGCTGCCCACCCCGCCGCGGTCGCCCAGCCGGCGGCCGTCGCACTCCAGCGTCTTCCCCCCCGCGGACCAGCTGGAGGTGATGACCGAGTTCCTCGGCGACGACGCGGTCAACCAGAGCTTCATCTGCGACCCGGACGCCTCCTCCGCCAAGTCCATGATCATCCAGGACTGCATGTGGAGCGGCTTCTCGGCCGCCGCCAAGCTGGAGAAGGTCTTCTACGAGCGGCTGGCCTCGGTGCGCGGCCCCTGGAGGGCGGCCCCGCCCACCGGACACTTCCTGCAGGACCTGCACACCCCCGCGTCGGAGTGCATCGACCCCTCGGTGGTGTACCCGTACCCCTTCGGCGCGCCCCCCAAAGCCGGCAAGGCGCCGGCCGCGTCCGTGCTGGACACGCCGCCCAACAGCGGCAGCAGCAGCGGCAGCGACTCCGGTGAGTGGTCCCGCCAGACGTAGCCGGGGGGGCGGTTGCATAAGCCCCCCCTCCACGTTCCAGGGCTCGGCTTTAAAGCCACAATCGAGTTAATAATAGTCACTCAATGGTTTTGTGTTGTTTTTGCAGAGGATGATGATGATGAGGAGGAGGAGGAGGAAGATGATGATGATGATGATGATGATGATGAGGAGGAGGATGAAGAGGATGAAGATGAGGAGGAGATAGACGTGGTGACGGTGGAGAAACGGCATGCGGTCAAGCGCGGCGCCCCGGACGCCTCCGACTCGCGACACCACAGCCCCCTGGTGCTGAAGAGGTGCCACGTCTCCACCCACCAGCACAACTACGCCGCGCACCCGTCCACCCGGCAGGAGCAGCCCGCCGTCAAGAGGCTGCGCCTGGAGGCGGGGGCGGGCGTGGCCGGCGGCAGGCCGAGCCGGCAGCTGGCGGCCGGCCGCAAGTGCGCGAGTCCGCGGACGTCGGACTCCGAGGACAACGACAAACGCAGGACTCACAACGTGCTGGAGCGCCAGCGGCGGAACGAACTCAAGCGGAGCTTTTTCGCTCTGAGGGACGAGATTCCCGAGGTCGCCAAAAACGAGAAGGCGGCCAAGGTGGTGATCCTGAAGAAAGCGACAGAGTGCATCTTCAGCATGCAGACAGAGGAGCAGCGGCTGGCGGCACACAAGGAACAGCTGAGGAGGAGGAGGGAGCACCTGAAACACAGACTGGAACAGTTGCGGAGTTCGCGTGTATGAAGGTTTACGTTCGGCAAAGTTCAGTTTGTTGCATGAGGGTTTTTTTTTTTTTTGTTGTTGTTTTTTTTTTTATTAAACCGATCCATGTTCTGCTGCCCGATTGTGGCATAATAAATAATTTGTATTTATTTTTATTATAAAACGGGGAAAAAAAGGTTAATTTGTTGTTGACCTTTGACCTAAATAATTCTTTTGTATTTTTTTTCTTTTTGTATATAATGACTTTCTTAAGAAACATATTTTTTGATCTTGAGAGTGTGTATGCGTGCGAGTGAGTGTGTGTGTGTGTGTGTGTGTGTGTGTGTGTGTGGGTTCAAGTTTTTCATCACCACCTTCTTTCCCCTTTCCTTGTTGATGGAAAAAAATAAATACGTTTCTCTTTTGAACTCTTTTACGTCTGCACATTTTCTTCAAAAGTACTTCCCATTATTATAAGTACTTAATGAACATGGCAAAGATAGTAAAGATTTATTTTTTAAGTCTTTAATCGAATAAGCTTTCAAAAAATGTCACGATAAATCATTTCTGAGGACTTGTTTCTTTGTACCTGGACAGACTCAAGGCTGGTAGTAACACACTCACCTAAGAACCAGAAGACCCGGGTTCAAATCCCACTTACTACCATTGTGTCCCTGAGCAAGACACTTAACCCTGAGTGTCTCCAGGGGGACTGTCCCTGTAACTACTGATTGTAAGTCGCTCTGGATAAGGGCGTCTGGTGAATGTAAATGTCCATGCAGGGGCGTGTAAACCTGGGCCGCAGGAGGAGAATGACTTGCTTCGGCATCCTGACCCTGCAGCTTGCAGGGAGCACCGGCGTGGTAAGAAATGCTCCATTTTACCGGATGTGCTCGCAGTGTCGCCGGACACCTGCCCGTTCCAGCCCCCCAGGCACCAAGCGCGCTGAAGGGAGAACTGGTCGGTAAGAAACCGGTCGGGACCCCCCCCACCCCGAAGCCCCGGCGATGAGCGCGGCGGAGCTGGGCGTGGCCCGCAGCTTCGCGGGAGCGCGCGCTGGGGGAGCTCGAGCCGGCCACACCCTCTCCCCACCCGACGAACGATGTGACGTCCGAAGTCTGCGGTCAAAAAAACAAAAAAAAAAAAAAAAAAAAGAAGTAACCGAAGGGACAAGCCGGCGAGACGCACGCGTTTCTCATTGGCTTGTTAACTACAACACGTGCTTTTTTGTTTGTCTGTTTATTTATTTATTACATGACGCCATGTGCCCGCGTGACGTCACGCACTGTATCCCCGGCTGTAGGACGCTCCGCGCGGCGCGCACATGGCGAGCCTCGGACCGCGCCGGAATACGCGCCTCTCTCCACGCCCGGCGGTGCGGGGACACGGTGGGTAAGGCTGCTGCTTCTTTCCCTTCTCCCGCGGGCGCGTCGCGTCGAAGCCCGACGCGTTCCGGCCGCGCTGGTGACAATAGAACTGCGCCTCGAGCACGCACGTCCCGTCCAGAACCACCCCTGTCCGTCTTCTCACGGATCAGTGCGCGTAAATCGTGTCGGATGGTGACAACGTAACGGGTCAATCTGTTGGTTGTCATCGCATTCAAGTGAAACGGTTCATGGTTCACTTTTACCCTGTTCACAATTTACTGAGTCGACGTGCTGTCTGATAAAACTGCACCGAGGTCCAGAGAAATAAACTGGTCCATGTTCCATGTTCATGGTTGCATTGGAAATGTTTTTCGTTTGTGATCCCCAGAATTCTTTGTGCACCTCTCCTTTCACGCCCATTTGATTTACTGTGTCCTCACGTCTGATGGCTTCTGGTTTTACGCGTGTATCATTTGCATTGTTCTGACCATGCTTAGTACGGCCAGTAGGCTTGCGTACAGGCTCTGCTGCTCTATTTTTTGTAATGTTACCACACTGCACTGGGACGGCCGTGTTGCCAACGTTGTACTCGGCACAATGGCAGCGCGTGCTCCCCATTGTGTGTTGTTCTTCGCCGCCGTCCGCTTCGCTCACCGCGCTCAACTCCTCGCCGGTAAGCGGCCTGCCTGATGCTGTTCACAATCCATTCCACTTTTACCTCTTTAATGCCCGTTCAAGAGCTTCGGCGTCATTCATCCATGTCACACGAGTAGAAAAGAGGGTGTCGGTAAGTCCACACGGTCATCTGGCGTCCTGGCGAGGCAGGTGTGATATAAAAGTCCGTCTAATTATAGCCCGATCGCATTATATCGGGGAGCCGCGCCAAGATCGCTTGGAGTGGCCACAAGCTCTGGTTCATCGTGCTTGCACTGACTGACCGGTGCCAGGCGTGAGCGCGAGATCGCGGCGAATGTTAACAATAAAGGACACGCCACGAAGTTTCATGTGTTTTTGTACTCTGAAGAGACCACAGGAAACGGCTTCATGGTGGAGAGCGGCGCAGAACAGAGCGACGGAGGTGCAGGTCACATGATGCGTACGTCCCCAGCCCGGGTCTGCACCAAGCCGCCGCACCGCCTGGTTGTGTTGGACGCCGTTCCGCGTGTTACGTAATCCTCCGGAGCCGGGCCGCCTTGGTGGGGTTTCGCCTCCCTGTCCCTGTCCCTGTCCCGCCCCTGGTTCCCTCCCTGGTCTCCCGCCGGCTCCCTCCGTTTAGACGGCGTCTGTGCTTTTCTTGGCCGGTCCGGCCGCCGGTGGCTCCCCTGTCTTGTGAGGCGGAGCCAGGAAGGCGCATGGAGACGGCCGCTGGCGGGACTCCCGGCGGCCTGAAACCCGAACCCCGTGCTTCGGGGTCTGTCGTCAGAGCGGCCTCTCTTACCCCAGACGTGCTCCGTGCTCCTCCGCTCGAGAGCAGCTGTTCAGGAAGCTTCTCTGCTGCCGCGCGCCCTGGTGCGCTCTGCGGTTTGGGAACCACCGTATTTTTCCACGTTTTTTTTTTCTTCCAACTTTCCAACTTTGCGGGTAACTGTGCTACAACCTTTTTTAGCTATGCTGGGATTATCACAATAATAAAGTCCTATTTTGCATACAGGTTAACTGACATATAAAATGTCTAGATTGACTATAAGAGGGAATTTGGCAAGAGCCACCTTTCAGCAAAGTGAAGATTTTAAACTTATCTCCTTCACCTTCCCTCAAGGGCTTCTACGTTTATTCAGGGTAAGGCTTGATAAGTGAGTCCTTTCAAGCTGTTTGTTGATTTGTAATAAAACAGGCTGTCCCCACGTTGTTGAAAGCCACCTGCTTTCTCTGTTGCCACCGCCGAGTCGGTCGTGAACGTGACGTTCTCCGCAGTCAACCAAAAATGAAACCGCAGCGTGCAACAGGCAGGCCCTGCGCACGTCTGCCGACTCCACCGCTCACGCTGTCGCATCAGGATCTGTCGTCAGTTCAGCGTTTGTGGCGGGAGGGAGGGAGGGATGATTGACGTGTCGCGGCAGCTGCGAACACAGGGGATTTTAGGGGACTGTCATGTAGAAAGCGCCGTTCCCAGACCACTAAATGACTCACAGTGGCATGTTAATAATAATAATAATAATAAAACTAGTATAGCTATTAAGCAGTAATAGTAGGGGTGTTGAAATTAATCGTATAATCGATGCATCGCGATGCAGACGTGGGCGATATTGCATCGTAGGGGTGTTGAAATTAATCGTATAATCGATGCATTGTGATGCAGACATGGACGATTTTGCATCGATGCAGTGCAGAACATAATCAGTAATATCATGACGACGTGGAATTCAATTTCAGCCTGATCTGGGAACGGGTAGGAGTTTTACGCTGCACGTAAAATTTTCACGTGACCAATTTGGACATTACACGTACCAAATATTACTGCTTTTATGTAATACAAATAATACAAGGACCTCGGTTCCTCTGCTTGGTGGAGATGTCGATCTGCATCAGGACCAGGGCTGACGATTAACTCCGCCCACAACGTAGTGCCGTGTGCATTTAAAGGAGAACTACCAGTATAAATAACTGTTACAAGGTGAGTGCGGACGTAACAAGTTTTTCTGCTCTGGAGCAAATCAGAGCGTCCACACAGGCACACGAGACTGTAACTCTGGTATTTGGAAACATCATGTGACCATGTAGAAAATGGCTGGGATGCATCACGATGCATAGATATCGAGGCACTGCTAATCGTAATCGAATCGAGCCGTAAGACCACCGAAGGTTCACACCTCTAAGTAATAGTAGCATGATTGTTCTCTGGAGTAATTTGTTGCATGTCCTGCTCTGTGTGGGCGGAGTTTGCGTGCTCTTCCCTGGTCCTCCAGTTTCCTACAGCCACCCAAGGGCATGTGCACTAGTTGGATTGGCAACGCTCTACTTGGCCGTAGGTGTGAGCGCGTGAGTGGCAGTGGGCTGGGGCTCCTGGATGGGCGTGGCCTGGCGCCCGCAACCCAGCGTGTACATGTAGGCAGGACAGATCGACCGGTATAACCCATATAACAGCTGATGGTTTCCCGCTAAAGCACAGCCGCCTATAAATAGAGGGCTTGTGGTTTACGTCAGGTGAACGCCGCTCTTGTCCAAGTGTGTCACGTCTCTCTCGGTGTGGTTTGCAGCTACAGGGGTGAAGCGATGCGCCTTGCTGGCTACATGGGGGTCAGGCTTTGAGTAAATTTGGGGTCATGTGGGAGGCGGAGCATCTGAGAGTCTGTGCTGACCAAAAATAATGCTATTTAAAAAGAGATTATTAAATCCTTTAATCCTTAACCAGCAATATTGATTGGTCTCTGAAACCACCCAGTTGACCAGGTAGATATTTGTAAATCTTCAGCTATGCTGTCTTAGATGAGTTAAGCATTGTGTGTGTGTGTGTGTGTGTGTGTGTGTGTGTGTGTGTGTGTGTGTGGGGGGGGGGGGGGGGGGGTGGTGTCCAGAGGTCATGAAGCTCATTTTAGAGCAAATGCTTGACAGATGACCAAGACCCTGTGACAGTAGTGTGTGTGTGTGTGTGTGTGTGTGTGTGTGGGGGGGGGGGGGTGGGGGTGGTGTCCAGAGGTCATGAAGCTCATTTTAGAGCAAATGCTTGACAGATGACCAAGACCCTGTGACAGTAGTGTGTGTCTGTGTGTGTGTGTGTGGGAGGTGCGTTAAAGTATCTGGACTGGGGAAAAAAAGATCGGACACGGCACAGATGAGGTAATGACGTGAAACGATGATCAGCGCTGGCTTCACGCGGCCGAGACGGCTTGTGAGAACGAGTGGGAGAGAGGCAGCATGGCAATAACCCGACTGCTCTGTGTAATCGGTGAGTCACTACTACTACTACCGAACGCGCGTTTGTTTTTCTGCGAGTAGCGCGAAAAAAAAAGGCGATTCGCCCGGACTGTTCGACTGACCCACATAGATGTTGTGAGCAGGAGGCGGGAGCTGTTTAGCGCGAAACAATATGGCAGGTCCCATGCACAACCACTGCAGGAAGAGAGGACCCTGCGAAGGTGCACAAGGAGCGGAAATGTTGAGCGGCTGCAGACGGAGACGAACTTTTCCGCCTGCTGCGAGGGATGAGGTTCGCACCATTCCTCAAAGTGAGTTTCATGAAAGTGAACACATAACCACTCTGTTATACTGACTCCATAAAGCAACAAACCGTGAAAGAGCCGTCGTTTGGTCCCAAACCTCATTAGCTTGAACAAAACCACTAGGCCTGCAGATTATTTATCTAACATATTAATATTCAACTACAGCCCGGCCGTGGGTGTATCACTGTGATGGCGCCATCTTTACACTCCGAATCCTTACTGAGGATCTCCGGCTGCTCCGAGACATCAGCTGCTGAATAAAACCGAATAAGGTGAACTAGTGCGCGAATATTTAAATATTGAAAGATGTTACGTGCGGTGAACTCGTAAGAGTGTTCGGTTCAGCCGCGGTAATTATCGCTGCTCATTAGACACCATGAGAAATTAGCCATCAGCACGCAGCATTGTTCTGCTTTGAATTAAGCGCCGCGGCTTCATGTGTTTGTTTTCTCCCGGAGAAGGGGGATCCATAACGACGCACGGCCAGCCGCGCCCCCTTCCCGGCAGAGCCGCCACGAGGAACACTGGGGCGAATAGAGAAAACAATTAACGCTAAATTAATGGCGCTGCTTGGGTGGGAGCATGTGCCAAAGTTTTTTCACAAGTTGCAGGTAGGGGGGGTCGGAGGTCGCCGTGCTCTGTCCGACCAGCTCTCTCCCAAGGCCAATTAGGGAGATTGACAGCCCCTGTCACGGCCCACATGTGGAGAACCCCAGTGTGGGAGTGTCCTAGTTTTTTTTTTTTACGGTGAGTAATAGCTGGGCTGGTCTGAGGTTTGTAGTGCAGCTTTACTGCAGACAAGCCAGCCAATCAGACGAGGCTTATATCTGCTAACAAGCTGGCTTTAATAGTCCAACTGGGCCAGGCCTGAGAATGTGTGTCAACGGGCACAATGGTACTAGTGCAAATATTTAAACTAAACTAATAGGACATTTTATGTTTTCAATTTCCAACGCCCTCACTTTCTCCTCCCCTTGCCCTGTCTCACTCTCTTTTTTTTCATTCACTGACCCCTCTCCCTCTCTACTCCATCTGGTATGTTCAGGTCCACTGTAAGGGAATTGGGGAATAGGGAATGCTAGATTGCATCTGCTCACCTACGGTGTCGGAAAGGTCATAAAACCCGTCGTAGCAAAGGATACCCAGTGGACGGCTCTTCACACCTGAACCCTGCCAGCCCTGTTCTGGGGCCTGGGGGGGGCATACCTTTAACCCCCACTGTCTGACTGCTCTGGTATTACAACGGAATGTGGGATCCATTTCATTCAGCAGGTTAGAAGAAACAACATGATACCCAAAAGTGTCCAGTCCACACTGAACCATTGATAAGATGGTAGAGTTTTGCTTGTTGGCCCAGGAGATGCAACAAAACTATGGGAGCAAATCTGCATTGTATGGACGTAACTGAGCAAGACTGGCTTAATAATATATCACAAATTAGTCTAGTCATTAACTGAAGCGCTGCACTCAGAATTGGTGGTCTTCAGAATCATGACTGAAGAAGATGTGGTGGTTTAGAGCGACCCGTTTTTGGGTTCTGTCACCATCCAGATGCATGGTTGACCCTCTGAGATGGACCAGGGCAGATCTGTCTCCTCCAGGATTATAATCTTCAGAACATTTATTTCCTCTCAGTCTCCTCGGACCTCGGAGCCCCTGCAGGACGGGGTCACCTCTCCCCCCGATCTCTGTACAGTGGCTGGAGAAAGCAACAGTGTCTCTACTGACTCACATTCTTCAGATTTCCCCCTCACGTTACCTATCATGTTCAACACGTGACATCAATCAGAAACAACAGTTATATTCTCATGGTCAGCGCTTCGACCAGAAAGTCCAGAAATGTGTGGGAATCAGGATCCTCGGTTACCTTAACCATCCAGATTCATGCAGCCCTAACATGATATGACAGGGATGAGGGTTGTGGGTGGAATTAAAAAAAAAAAAGTGATAATATATCACATATTATATATTTTTTAAATCCTGTGGAATGTGCACTCTGTAATGTGTGCTGTGAACCAAACCCATGGATTGCAACACACTTTCTGCGTGTCGTTGCCACAACAAGTGTGAATCGGGGGTGAAGAACGCTCGCAGTATGTGAAGCATGCTGAGAAATATTTCTCCCCACGGTTAGATTTGCATCGCGGCGAGGCTGAAGATTATCTGAGCAAACAGCGGTTTGGAAGAGAAATTGCTGCACTCGGTTTTTGACCGCCGCTAATCTTGTTTGTTCAATTAGGTAAAGAAATGGGCCCATCCTTCAATTGTCAGACATCCAGTAAACATTGACCCAGCAGGACGGATCCCAGGCGTGGCCTGAATTTAACTGCTTTTCCCTGCCTGGAAAATCAACCCGGCAAAATTTTTACCTGCGGCAGAAGAAGAAGCCCCGATTAGCTGAAAGTTCTCTGCTGAGCTATGTGATCATGCCTCAAGTGGGTTCTTTGGGTTTGGACAAAAAGGCAAGTATTCCATCCTAAGCGACTCTGCCTCTGGAGCACAGGTCATGTGATCCTGCCTTCAGGTGACGGAACTGGTCTCTGTGATGTATGGGTTTGTCTGTTGACATGCCAGGCGACTATTGTGTTTTTTGAAAACAGAGTCTTTCCTTTTGCATTTTCAAGACGATTTCACACCCACATTTTCTGAAATGTTTGCCATTTGCCAATCCCATCTGCAAAGTCTTCCCTGGTTGTATGCATGTTATTAATGTGTTCTATTGATTATTGTACAGGTCCAGGTCCTGCCAAAGGAGCTTGATAGAAACTCGACGAACTGCAAGTTTTCTTTATTTGTAGTGATGTTTGAATAAATGTAAATTTGAGCTGCTATTGGGTTTAAAAGTGTACACAGTGACAGAACCTGTATGGATTTTCAGACCCCATCAAAGCAGTAAAAGCTTGTGGGGACAGGCCTTCAGAGATGTTCAGCTTCAGGACAGCGTTGCCTGCAGGTCACAGCTCATTTGAACCTACCTAACCTTTCACTTCATCATCGGCAGTCTGTCAGTCATCGGAGCATAGAATTCCGAGGAGACCAACAGCACGCTTTCCTGAACGGACTGATCAATGACATGGAAAGGGCATCGGTCGCACAACTCTGCAGGGGATGGCCCTCCTGGACCATTAATACTACACTGTGCTGGTCCTAACACATTTGGTGCCCTGGGCAAATTTACAGTTCGCTACTGCCACCGAAACCATTCGTACAATAGTACCTATTTTTGCAGGTCGCACACTGTATACCAGACGCTGGTATAGATTTAGGTCGTTGCCGAAGGCCAAAACCTTAAGAAATGCCTGTTTTAAAAATGAGCAATTGGCTTTTTCTGACTAATTATGCTCCCAGACAGACTATGACTTGATAAGGCAGAAGATTGATAAGCCAGAAGATTTAAAAGGATGCAGACACATGTGGGATGACCTGAATTTTAATTAATAATATATATAAATATAATAATATATATAAACACCACCTAATAAATGTGTATTTTGTATTTATTTAAGTGTCAGTGCATTATTTAAGTGTCAGTGCTTAATTATAGTGGTGACAACATTAACTCGAGTATCATACCAAATTATATTGATTTTGATTGATTTTTTTATAATGATTGATTTTATAATGAGTGATTTATATTAATTCTCCACTCCTGTGCAGGATTGTTTTTTGACACTTCTGAGGGGACTTAACAGGTGGGAGGTCACTGACCCCTGACTGGCCAGGGTCATAACAGTTGAAAGCAAGCAGATGACAGTAATCTGAGAGCGAGAAATGCTGTTCGTCATGTTTGGCCCGAGGAAAGCTTGTAAAAGTGCATGTGAACTTGTGCTACATAACTTGACTGACTGCCACAATGACATTGCTGTGCCTGTCAGGGCCTGTCTGTGTTCTTTGTTATCTCGGATAATGGGTCATAGATTCTCGAAAGTTTGCTACTCAAATCCAGTTAATTAATCACGGTGGGAATACAGCCTCTGCATTGACCTATGAGCACATATTATCTTCAACTTGTCATCATGAGGTTCCCCTTTTAATTTTGTGGTACAGGCCTGAATATCAAATGTCTGTTTTTTTGGTGCAGTTTCTTCCTAATTAATTTAAATAATCATTTAAGGGACTGCAGTTATTATTCAGTGTGCCACGTGCACGTTAAACGATTACACTAAGATGAATTTACATTAAATGGTGCTGTAGATTTGCTTCATTGCTTTTTGATTGTTCTTGTCATACCAGCCATTAGCAAATGGAAAAGCAGTTTTTCAGTTAATGCTGAATCACCTTAGAGAAAATATGTGCTCCTCTTAGATTACTGTTTTGCTGTGTGATTGTGGTTAAAGATCCAACTGTATGAGGCAGCGCTGACAGGAGCTGCAGATAATAAATGTCTTCGCACAAAGAATAAAAGATAAACTAGTGGGTCCAAGATTATAAAAAAAAAATGTATATATATAAGGACAATAGAAGAATGGTCACATTTATCCTACTGTTAATATTAATGGCAAGTTATGTGTGGTTTTGGTTCAGTAAAATTCTAAACTTTGAACTTTTAGTGACCCAGCATGTTCTTATGCATGCATAGGTGCCCACGAACAGAAAGGCCCTTGTCTACATGCCCGCAGTGACTAAAGCACAAAGAACTGCGGAAGGGCAATAAGACAGATCTGTACAGTAAATGTATTTAAACTTATTGCGGACTGAACAGTGAGTGACTGTGGTGGTTTGAGTTAGGTTGATATGCGTCTGTATCCGTCATGCCTCAACTCCGGGGCATGGTGTGCGTTTCTGTCTTAAACCGCATTGTGCTGTTGGTCCTCTCCGTCTTTGTCCTGACGCGTCGCTTTTAACGCCAGCCAATAAGCTTTATGAAGCTTAAAGTCTGGATGTTCATGTAAAATGTCCAGATAAATTCAGTGTCGTCTCTTGCCCCACCGCAGTCCCGGTGTGCACAATGCCCCAAAAAGGAGCGCTGAAGACGCGCGAGACAAGGTGGTCTGGTAGTCATCACATGGTCCAGGGGTATTTCTCCCATCCACAGCATTTCTTCGAAACTCGCTCTTCACCTCTTTGCCCCGCGCGGCCCACTTTTAAACAAACAGAGGCTCCTCGTGTAAATATTTAACGCTTCCCTTTCGAGTGTTCAAAGGCCCCAGCAGAAAAATGAATGGGGGACGTTCTCGACGGGTCACCTCCAAACGCTGCGGTTCAGCTGAGCTCAGGCAGAGGGACGGCGAGCGAAGTAAATTCCTGCTGTCTGTGGTGTAAACTGTGCACCGCACTGTTGACACTTGCTCCTTAATGGCAGACGGCTCATGGGAAAAGCGCAGAGCGCCCAGTTGGAAGGAACAGGTTGTGTCAAGAACAGAGCAGACCCTGTGATTATCAATGAATGTGGCGAGTTTAGCGTCTTCTGAAGACATCTCTTTCCAAACTAAGGGCACAGGGCCTGCAGTCACCGGGGCCTCCGCAAACATGGGCCCTACTGAGACGTCTTCCTGGCACGGTGCAACCAAGGATGTCTTAATAGATGCAGCTGATTCAGCTTGTGAGATGTGGTGGGGGAGCGGGGGAGTCTCATCTGGCATTTTGACACCGCTGTCCAGGTCATGGAGGTCTTCACCTGACCCCACATGAACTTTCTGGTTTTGGATGCACACCCAACCGGGCCAAAATAGGTCTGACAGGAGAGATGGGGTTTAACACACTGACAATGTCCTTTAGATATCTCATTAAATTGCCCCTGTATACTGTTTTTTTTTTTCAGAAATGAAATATAGGGATGCAATATATGCAATAAAGCTTATATATATTTTATAATGTATTTTAAATGAATGAAATAATGGCTGGACAGTACAGTGGTACAGTGGTCCTCACACCTCCTAGGACTTGAGTTTGAATCTGGGTCCTGGCTCAGTGTGTGTGGCATTTCCATTCTGATATGAGTGTGTGGGTGAATGGTGTCCCACCCCCCAGCGTTCCTGCCTTGCATCCATTGACCTGTGTCTGGCTGTGGCTGCAACCTAACCATGAATTCAGTGGGTTCCAAAAGATTTGGAAAATTACAAAAGGTTGGCATATAGGTGTCCATACTTGTTACTACGAATGAAAACTGCAACAGAATCAGGTGCAGTGTAAACAGAAGGCGAATGATTGTAACGTACGTGAGTCCTGCCCTTCTCAGTTACGCAGTCACTTAGCACCCTGAATGTCTCTGTGTTTCAGTCATGTCATCACTGTAGGTGGACTCTTCCTTCTCTTGAGTTTTGTAAATTTTCAGGCGGCATGGCGAGTGGGAGCGTTTTTTGATCTTGTTCCACTGCTGACCCATAAACATGGTGTTGAGATAATTTGCACATTTAAACTTTAAACAGTCCAAAAAATTTTCCTGCGTCCGGTCATGACCATATTAATGTGGTTGTTTTGAACTTGCTGGGGATTTTGAAAGCTTTAAGGTTGTGCAGTAAATGCAAATGAGGTTGCTGGTTCATTTGTGGGTTGTAGTAGATTGGTGTGTAACACACTTGCCATTGAAACAGAAGACTACAAAGTCACAGGTTCAAACCCTACTTACTGCATATTGTGTCCCTGAGCAAGACACTTAACCCTGAGTGTCTCCATGGGGACTGTCCCTGTAACGACTGATTTTAAGTGGCTCTGGATAAGAGTCTGATAAATGCTGTAAATGTCAAATGTCAACAGATAATGTGATTGCCTTGCTGAACTTGATGGAAAAGAGCATGAGACATGCAGCTGTCACAGTGGGCTGAGTGCACTGGAAAGGGGATGTTTAGGTATGTTGAGTGAGTGTTGATTTCTTTACTCTTAATAACCCATATTCAGGACTTCAGGACACACCTACCTCCATCCTTTTTTTTCAGCTATTTTTGCACCAGCGTCATGAACGGTTAAACGTTTTTAGTGCAGTCATTACATTCGTTTCCATACGGAAACCAGGGAGCGCAGAAGAATAAAAACCATGCTGGAATAAACCATCGACCACAGCACACAAGTTCGTCACCCGACCAACCTGCCTGTCACAGGACAAGAATTCCAGGAAATGTCACACCAGCTTCACCAAAACGCTATGGGGCAGCTCCTGAGGGTTTGATAGGCCACAGAAATGTTCCGCGAAGGAATTCTGGAAGCACCTGGAGCGACGGGAATTGCGTAATGCCTCGTGGAGCTTGTGCCAGCAGGAGGAGGCAAACGGTGAATCAGAGATTCCTCAGTGAAGATAGTTAAAAGAAGGAGGGGGAGGGAAATTGCGCCTAATCACCGTGCTGCCCTCTTTTTGACAGCAGTCAGGATGTACAAGGTGGAGGCGGGTTACGCATTTCCCCGTGCAGGGCTGAAAAATGGGCTTTCCGAGTGGCAGCATGCGGACTTGCGTTCGCCGCACAGGGTTTTCGACGCATTACGGGCCGGAGATGGAGACAAGATGGCTTTAATTGACGGGGCCACGCGGAGGACATGCCGCTGCCTCCGGCTGCTCGATCAGTGGATGTGCGCTGGCGAGAGAGTAACCCGCCTCAGGGCCTGGTCATGTGGCTGCCATGATCATTTTGCCCATTCATTCATTCATTCATTAAGCGGGGGACGTTGCAAGTGCCGCTGAACGCTTCCGTTCCCCTCGTAGTAGTTTTAGAGATGAATGAAAGGGATTGTCTTCATTTTGGTCACATCCTCAGTTCAGCTCAATTAGGTTTTATTGCTTAATTTTAGATCTCGCAGTTGGCAAAAAAGGCTTTAAATTAAATCTAGGTGATGAAAGTGACTCTTTTCGCCCTAACAAGGCTCAGAATGTGTGCGTGTGTGTGTGTGTGTGTGTGTGTGTGTGTGTTTTTTTGTTGCAGCCCCTTGAATTCCAGCAGGATTTCCTGAAGTCTCAGTAGTCAGGTCTACAGCAGCTTTTCAAGGATAATAGAATTTGCATTTTTGAGCGAATTTCTTCACACCCGCAGAATCATTTTGAATCTTTACAAATTTTCAGTAATGCTCATGAATGAAATCGCCACTTTGGCAAGAGCAGCACAAGGTGTCCAAACTTGCCCGACTGACCACACGTGGAAGAGAGTAAAATCACGTAGAGAGTTCCTTCAGTTCCTTCTTTTCAGAGTTCATTCCACGTTCATAGTCGCTCTCTCGCGATCATCATGTCATTATGAAACTATGCAAGTAAAAGGCAGGCGTGTGACTTTCCACTTCGAAAATATACAGGTCTTAGCAAAAAAAAAAATGCCTGTCTCGAAAGATTGATATGACCGTTAGAAATTCCCCATAATCTGTGTTTGCATATATAAAATCTGCAGAGAGGATTTACTGATACTCTGAGACTCCAGTCTAACTCCAGGCCCAACGAGACCCTTCGCAGACGATTTTATGACTAACAGCTCACTAACCCACTGTCATTGTGGCCATTTAGGGATAAGAGTGTGTTTTATGAAGTGAGCGAGCACACGTGCGGGAATGCACACACAAGCCCTAATTTAGACGGCCGCTCTCGTTCGAGCGGCGCCTCCTATTACACACACGTATCACTGTCACCCCGTCCCCCTCGGTGTCACTCTCGGCCTTCATTCCCAGTTCCCCCACAGACCGTTCCCAATCAGAACCTGCGAAGGAGCTTGCCTGTCCATCACAGCCCGGCGCCGCTGATTTATTGGCCACAGCTGCTCACATGACCGCCACTGCAGCAGCTGGGCCGTCTCCTCTTCCGAGGGAGGACGACCACACTGGCTCGGCACAGGAGGGTAACAAAGCATGCCCAGCTTCTCCAAAGCCGCTAAAGTCTGTTGGGCATCCGTGAGTCTCGTCATTTCGGAGCCGGTTTTCGGGTTCGTGTAGACAATACCTGATCTTAGACTAGAGGAATGTCACATCAAACAATGAAACATTTTGCATAAAGCCTGTACAAGTCTGCTGTGCAAAGTTAGCTTAGTTTTGCACCCGTTCGTGTGAATTAATGGCTGTTTGATCTTTTGAGGAGGGGCCTTTAAAGCCTTCTGCAGACCGTACAATTTCAGCAATTTTATAAGAGCATTACAAATCACACTGTGCAGCATGAGTTATTAATCTGGGCATGTAGACTATACTGTGATGAGGCTACATGGTTTATATGGAAGAACAGAATGTCACCAGTGTGTATGACACCAGTATCGGTAAACAGAGCAGACCATAAATTGCACTTTTTTTGTAGTGAAGCTGGCAGGAAGCATACAAACCACTGTTCCTTCGTTTAGTCTCCATGCTGTTTGGGTTTTGGAACACTTTGTTGCAAAATTTTGCATAATTTTTCCATGGCTAGTCAGTCGTTTCTGTCGGAAGACAAGGATCACAGGCAAAATCACTGGTCACAAGACTGACAGCGTCTGTTTCTAGCTCTGCAACGTAAAACCACAGTAAAGGAGCCACGACCAAAGGTATGAGACGTGATTGTTTCAAGATTGATAGGATTTTGCCTGGGAGAGCCCTGGGCTTAAGATGAAGTTTTTTATATATATATATTTAAATGCATATCCAGTGAACTACTTTATTGACCAAACTGCATGGACACCGGCGAGGTCCTAAATGTTTTGGGACTGGGCCGATGTACTGAAGGCCTGTAAATGGTTTATGTGTGTGCATGTTCTGATTGTCTCACTTCCACTTGCTGTCTCAGCGTACGAGCCAAACCATTTCGCATGACGACTCACTCGGAGGTTAAGAATGGAGGAGGCCCGGGCTCTGTTCCCTCTTCACTTCCCCTCAAGATATATACGTTTCACCTTGTCGCTTCAGGGAGGCTGCCCTCTGACCTGACTTTAGGAAGCCCTCCATCATATTCTCTACACCCACTTCCTAATTCCTCCTCCACGAGCAGCTGCCGGGCCGGCTTGTCAGTGGGTGACCCTCAGAATGAGAAGCTGCTAACGATCACCCAGTTCTTCAGGAAAGACCTGTCCCCAGAGCCCTCAGCCTGACCGGTGGCTTCAAAGGGAGCAGCCTCCGCGGTGTTAAGTGACAGGGTCTCCCTGTTGGCCCTCGGCTGGCCAGAGGTCAGGTTTTGGCCCTGGCGAGGGCGGCAGCATGTGTGGGGGTCCGTTGGACTCTCAGTCGGCCCAGCAGTGCTACCTTGTCAGCTTTGACTCTCTGCTATGCAGACAAAACAGGCCAGTGTTTTTAGCCCGGCCCGGAGGGACTGAAGCTGATCCCCTGGTTTTTCAGAGGAATGTCTCTCTTCCTGCCGGCCACAGGTTCACGTGAGGACAGCTTACACACTGGAGACAATTAAAATAAGATGGTGGCCAAGTCATACGTACGATTAATGGATATCTGTCATTTATTACCTGTACCTGCTACCTGTATCCCATTTCTTCAACCCACTGATCTTTGACAATGATGCAGTAAGAAGTATGTGCCTTAAACAGGAATCTGACAGTGTTTTGGTACTGATAACAAAAAGTAATAAACTCTCAATTTTTAAGTCTAAATATGACCTCAGCCAACCGTAACATACGTAACAAAAATAACGAAGACACTACCAGTCAAACACCTACTCATTTATGCGAATTTTTCTGACAACTAGTTTGAAAGACTTGTTCTATGAAACTACAAAATAACAAGGGAATTTATATGGTAGAAAATGGGGTTTTCCAATGACTCTGTTCCTATGCTAAACTCTGCTTTTGATTATAATGATGACAATAGGGTGTAGGCAGTCATGACAGTAAAGAGACATACTCTGTATTAAAAATATTTTCTGTAAAATTTCCGTAGTCCATTCTTACTCTAGAAATATCCTCTTGGCAATAAGAAAGTTCAGCTAAATGCACATTTTACTGAAATATATGGTTAAATGCTGAATGTTAACCTTAAATTGTTATTCAAATCAGCCCTAGTTGGATCACACTCCTTTCCGTAACTATCAGTTCTTTAATGGCCTAAGGGGTGTTAAAGGCTTGGTCTCATTGGTTGCCGATGAATGAGAGGCACCAGATCATTGACGGTGCAGCGTTTCAGCCGGACGGCCCGTTTCAGAGTGAAGAACCCAGTGCGCATTCCATTCATATCGCATTTCAGTGTGGGGCCACCGCGGGCGTTTGATGGGTTTAGTAACTGGACGTCACCAAGCAGCGAGGCAGCTCTGTCAGCAAATGGGTTTCAGCCAGATCGACGAGACTTTCCCACCCCGCCCTTACACGTCCGCCAAAGTACCTGACAGAGGCTGTCTTTCAGCACCCCTCCAACCAGACCAAGTTCACAACCATCACCCAGAATTAGCCCAGCTGAGGAGGAGTAGCCAGACTTGACTGAATTGGATCCTCTCTTTGTCGTCTATGGGCAGGAAGAGTCAAGGAAGCCTCACCTGGGGTTTCTCACAGAGATTTGCAGTCACGCTGTGTCAATATGGATTTTTGTGCCACGTTTACTTTTGTTTGCTTGTGTTAAATGCACCCAGATCTTGGAAAATCTCTGGTTTGCTCTAGAGGGCGGGAGAGGTGGCGGATTAATTGTCAACCATCGTACAACGAAGTGGACAACGGTCTTCTTAGAACATTAATAAGATCCTACCAACATGCATCACTTTTGACCCACGAGGAACGCAAGTTGTCGGTTTGTACACCCAGAGGAGTGTGGCTTCTTTAATCCGCTGCTGAGCTGTTTCGTTTCCAAGCAGGTTTGTCTCTGTTTTTGAACTGCGCTGCATCTGCAGGTGCTCTCCAGGGGCATCGAGTTCACCACGGGGAAAGTATGAGAAACCAGGAGTCCCGTGGGGCCGTGGAACTGTTTGTATCTGTGGGATTCCCCTTCTCAGAGAACATTACTCATCAGAGATATACTGTCTTTTTTGGCTCTTAAACAGGTGGTGAACTTGCTTGTACCTGCAGCCACCTGGTCTGTTATAGTAAATTCAGCTGGTTTGGTTTGAGTGAATGAAGCATTTGCATTATTCTATTACAAATCCAGGGTGTAAAAGGTGTCCTTCGTTTCCTAACCTCTCCCACTTTTTCACACATTCTACACATCCAGAAATACCTCCCAGCTGACATGGAGGCTCCATTCAGTTGTCGTGTGTCAGCCTGGCCCAGTGGCCTTAGCTGGAAAAAGACATGGTCTGTGCGGTCAGTTGAATGGAACTGGATACGATGGGAAAATGTTTGTGCCCATGCTGGGTACAGAATGGTTATGTTAGAAGAGGATAGGGCTAGACTAGGATAATCAGTAGGGGTGTGTATTGGCAAGGATCTCATGATGCGATACATATCGCGATACAGGGGCCACGATACGATTATATCACAACATATTGCGATGTATTCTACAGGTCACTGAAAATGTAAACACAGAGTTGATGTACAAGACCTGGGTGGATCATGTTACATTAATAATTCTGCCAAACAATGGAACTTAAAACAGAATTTTTACTATATTGTGTGTATTTTATCACACGTAGCTAGTGGACACCAAAAACATTAAATGCATAAGATTGAAAAGAAGTCATCTGCAATCCCTTGGTTAGGAGTTTGATTCCTTGCCCGCTAGGGCCTGCAGTGAATAATTACATTCACTGATTGGATGTGTGACTGGTAAAGAGGAGATTGTACTCAAATACGCTGTTAAATGTGATGTACTTCTAAAACTTACTACACATTAGATTCAGGTTTCCAGTAAAAAAAAAAACAAAAAAAAAAACACAAAAAAAATTTTCAATGGCACTAATCCAGACACTCAAATATGCTTATATTGTTGGTCTTGTTCCTGTGGTGAATTTTTAAGGTTTCTTTGCCATTTAAAACAAAAGCAATCATTTTCAAACATTTCAATAATATTCTCTTACAACTATTTTCTATTTATGTCTTTGTGTGTGCATGAATGCCAGAGCTTATGTTCTGTTTTTCTTTTCCTTCCTGATTTAGGCTGGTCCCCCTGCTCTGCACTAGACATGCACATTTACTGCTTTCATGAATGGTCTGCCTCCACCTCACAGAGAAATTGGAACTAAATCCGTAACTAATTTAATTGTTTATTACTTTAATTTAGCTCTACCGGTCTACTGTGGAAAAATCCCAGCAAAATAAGTGGACATCCTGCTCCGTTCCTCCTTCTTGCCCCCTCCCAACACTTGTAGAATCGGCACACCCTAGGTCAGCGTGGTACACACACTGTGAACTTTGTGCTGTGGTTCAGACATATTTAATGTTACAGCTGCTTATGATACTTCAGGCCAGCTGTAGTGAGTAGTCTGGCCCTGGGGCGAAGGTGTGAGTAGCTAAACAGTAGTAAACCAGTTTGTGGTGTAATACATCCAAACCAAATAAAACCATTAAAACCCACTAAAACTTCAAACACAACCAGGCGCCGGGTCATGATCTTTAGCCGAGATAACATCAAAAAAGAACTGAACTGTCTAGGCTTGTATTACTTGTGTAGAAATAGATTTTCAGATATGACAATAAAAAGCACATGGGGTAGGGGTGAAGTTTAGATGTGACATATTTTCCATTAAAAACATTAAAATCCCACTTCCTATCCCCCACAGAGAACCTGTGAACCCGATGGAGACGTCAGATGTGCAGAACAATTATGGCCCTGGACGGAGTGGCCAGTGTATCCAGGTGGAATTCTTGTCCACTTTGGATTCGTATGTGGAGGATCCATGAAGGGGCATATATAATGATGTACAATTATAACAGTATGTATGTGAAACACTTGTTGATTGGTTAATGTTGGGGGCCTGATCATTAATCATAATCTATTCATGCAACAAAAGAACTTTGGAACTCATATGAATATTCCCTGTACTTGTTCTTCTAGGTTTTTCTGTAAAAAATAAAAATAAATTTCCTTCCTTCAACATTTTTCTCTAATGGATATTTATAAATTGTCCTGACTGAGATGTGGGAATCAAAATCTGCTTGCTCAGTATATTGGTGGTCTGGACTTGTTTTACGAATGCTAAATACACTAAGAGCTGCACATCTTTGTGAATTCTCTGTTGCTGAATATATGCGGAATATTTTCATAACTTATTTTTTTTTTGCTATGTTAGGAACTTTCTCTCAAACTTTTCAGGTCAACTTTATTCAGAAGTTCAGTTTGGAAAGTGAACACTCCTTCGGCTACTCTCACAGTACTTAAAATTTCTTTGTCACTCATGAGATTGCGGTCATGAAATCACATTTCTGGCACGTTCTGTAACTAATGTCACAAACATTAAATTTATTACTAATTTGTCCATTTAAAACATTTTTATTGTTGAAGTAGCCAACCAAATGACTATGGCCATGAACAATCTTTTGCGTCCTGTCCTGTCTAGTAAATTATAGTGAAACCACACATTTCCGGAAGTTTCCAGCATTCCAAAGAAAGCCAAGCTTGCGCTGCTCATCTGTCAGCACGGTTCTCAGTGAGTCGCCCAATAGAAACAGAAACACTGCGGCAGCTGCCGCTGGACTCCTCAAAACTTCAGTGACTCACAAGGGGACTTCATACCAACTGGCCGCAGCAAAGCAGCAAGTAACTGTGGATTCTTCTGTTATGAGCAGTGCTCTCCACCACATGGCTTTCTTTGGTTGTCAAATTCACTTTCTTTATAAATTGCACGCTTTCTGCGGTGGCAAAAGTCGGCATTTGCTCATGGCCAACTCATCTTGATCTCTCTTCCATCGTTTACAGAATGCACCCCTACATGTCCCATAAGTGACCTGGGATTCCTTCTGAAGGAGCCTCGTTCTATGAACTCCTACACCCATGTGTAATTGTCCAGGTAGACCTGGTGGAGACGAATGATTCCAAGGACATTATAACAACATGACAATGCATTTAGAAAGCTATAATATTCAAGAAAATTAAATGTGTAAAAGCTAATTGCTGGGATACAATATGTCTCCATAAAAATATGCCTGGTTGTAAACATTTGTTTGCCCTACACTGTGACTGGTCACTAACTAGATGCACTTTTTTTTTTGTACATGCCATGCCTTAAATTCACTCAAAGCAAGTGGTGACATGACATAGAAAAAACTGTCAACAGCTATTATGTATTTTCTAAGTATCTCTTTGGCCTCCTTTCTTACAGTTATCAGAGGCAGCAAGGCACGGTTTTACTCAGCAGTGGTGTACAGGCATCCTCCTTGCTATTTCTGTTGGATGGGTACTTATTTAGAGACTGCGTGAATAATGATTTTAAACCACCTTACAGATCACTTGCAGGAAAGTCCCTTTGAGGAGTCAGTTACTCTGAGCAAACAGACATGACCAGTAAGATGGAAATCATTTAGATGTGTGGAACACGCCTTTACAAGTAATTGCAAGTGTGCAATTGACTGTGTCTGAGATGTATGGGGACCAGATCCCGTCTGGATTTTTGTTCCAGTCTGTGCATGCTGGCTGATTTAACTGCCGATGTCAGAGTTATGCATGATGCATGTTACGTTCACCAACAAAAATGGTGTGAAATCACAGCCAACAGAATTAACCACGCAGAAGTGTGATTTCTGACTTAATAACTCTGGGAAAATGGAATATATAATGACAGCACTGAGTAGTGGATGGCTGTATTTGACCACATAATTACTTAATTAGCACATAACATGAGTGCATAGATCCAGAATACAGATATACCCAGCCTTCTGCCTGAAATAAATGAAAGGTGCTGATATCAATTCGGTGAACAAAATGAATTCACTTTCTTCTGATTGAAATGTGTAAAAGTTTTTTATGAGTTGGTCATTGAAAAAATTAAACATTCGGTTTGCAGAAAGGTACAATTAACATCAAAATGTCTGATGGCCAAGGGTTTCGTGAAAAAAAAGCCATTTCAACAGGGGTGTATAGACTTTTCAGAAGCCACTGGAATGGGTAACGTGGTGTCTGTCGGCCATGGCTCTGACCCTCACGTGCAGAAAGACAGTTTGGTGTTTGCCGGTTAATGTTTGGGTTGAGTTAGATTCTAGTTTTCTGTGGAAATTGTGGGTGAAAAAGAACCAGGACACGAACACAGTGAAGAGACCAATCGGTCATTTTCAGCCTCGGCCACCCTAGATGATTAACATAGTCTGTGACAAAAATAATTAACCAATTGTGCTAGGCAATTAGAAGAACATAAAATCTTAATTGGCATAAAGTATTATGCAGTCTGTCTTTAGAATCAGTAAGACTCAATTTTACTGATTCTGAAATATATTCATGGATGCCCCTGTCCCATCTGTACTTGCTCACGCTAAGACACTCAGACTCTTTGGTGCTGTATTATGGAACAATATCACTGAACCACAGGATGGGCAGTGGTGGCCTAGTGGTTAATCAGAAGGTTGCCGGTTTGAATCCTGGTGTGACCGAGGTGCCACACACTGCTCCCGGGCCCCTGTCATGGCTGCCCACTGCTCACCAAGGGTGATGGTTAAAAGCAGAGGACACATTTTGTTGTGCCACTGTGTGCTGTGCTGCAGTGTTTCACAATGACAATCCCCTTACTTTCACTTTCAGGATCCATCATCACCAAATGCAGTGTAGGCTACACACCAAAACCCAATTCTCGCTATTTTTAATTCAAGTGTGAATTTAAAGGATCACTTTTGCAAACAGAAATATTGTGTTATTGATGAAAGCAAACGAGATGAAACTGGCGTGCTGTGTCCTCCTTCATCGCCCAGGGTCATCTGTCGCCACAGAGGTATGGGGTCAGGGAGCGTGCCGAACTGGGGGGTCTACATTCTGTTGCCCAGTGGCAACTCGAGGCTAAGAGAGCCATCTGGGTGTGTTTTATGTCTCCTGCTTATTGCCTGTCAAGGCTAAGAAAGCGCAAACACACACTCGGCGGTGTCCCTGGCACCGCGAATTAGCCACCTGCTTTCTGAGAACTGTCAGAACACTCGGCGCAAGTTGCTGGGCGTCTAGGAGAAATTACAGGCCCCGCACATAGTATTTGCAGCATTAAGGGCTTTTGTGGAGATCTGTTTCCTCAAAAGAAAAAATCCCTCCGTGGCTGCTGTGTCTATTTGTCACCTGGGTCTGACCTCTGTTTCAGGTCACAGGAAATTGAAAATCTGTCATCGTTTCCACTCTTCTTTGTAGATCCTGGGTGGTTATGGGACACACCTTTCCTTGTTTCTTACTGAACGGGAGAGGTGTGTGAGCTGGAACTCTCCCAGATCTCAGCAGCTGTGTCGGGCGAGGGCCTCACTGTCTGTCTCCTGGACCATTTCCCATGGCCTTGGGGAGGAAGACAGCGAGCTCCGCAGCAAGGTTAACATTCCCAACGTGGGCAGTCAGGGCCACACATGAAAAGCGGAAAGTCACGGAAGGCTGCAGCACCATAGTCCTGCGGCCGGCAGGCTGTCATGTGGGAGTGTTATCATTAAACCAAATACCAGGGCTACAAAGCATTGAATTTAGTGGCAGGGTGAGAACTATTTGCTTAAGGACTGGAGTAGATCTAAAACAACCTTAAGCGTATGCCACAGCAGGATATCGCCAATTGGCTTTGATCCTGTGGAGTGAAAGGAAATATAACCGCTCACACTCTGGTCATGCTGTGACTTATTCCCCCCTGGAACGAACGCAGTGAATGCAATGAATAATTGCTTAAAAAGCTAAGTAATCTACACATAATGACAGCAAATCTAATTTGTGGCTAAGTATGCTTGCCTTGATGTCTCAATAGCACCATCGTGAACATGTTACAGCTGCATGCAGGTTGTAAACATTCATTGAAGATCGGTGAAGAACTGTTTTAACATAGTTATGCCGCCAGACACAACCCATGTCAGCTAAAGTAAAGTATGTATAGAGGAAACTATGAGGTCAGAGGAACCATAGAACTCATATGAATGGTCGTGTAATGTGTTAATAAGGAAGTAAAGTCATGTAATTTATAATGTTGTTTAATTAGCCACAGGCAGATCACTGTGGGTTTTAGACAACATTATAATTAGACAACATTATAAAATGTATATGTTTGTGTGTGTGTGTGTGTGTGTGTGTGTGTGTACTGATGAGCACTTGTCCAGTGGGCAAGAAAGTAGTCACTTTCACATTCAAAAGAGAAATTAACAAATTTGCCAGACTTTGCAGTGACAAAGGACCTTGTCCTTGTAGCCCTGATGAACTTCAGGGACAAAAGAATATTTCTTATCTGTCATGAGTCAGAGCGGTGACTTTTTTGAAAGGGTTTCAGCCCAGGTTCGGCCAGGGCAAGCATTATGAAAGCCAGACAGCTTGGCTGCATGTTAATTGAACTCTAAATATTTATAGTGCCAAAGGTTTAAGGAGAGTAAACTGTAGTGGCTTTTAAGATAAAACTTGATTATTACCAGCATAAACAGTTATCAATCTAAGGGAATTATAACTTCCTGTTTTCACACTTTATGGAACACAGAGGCTTGATGCAAATATGTCTTTTTGCATACATGCATGAAACAGCACTGGATTGTAACAACTATAACAATACTTTGTAACAATACAATGTAATAGTTCATTAAACAAATTAGTTTATGATGTGCAAGAAGGAACAAAGTGTGTAAAATTAAAACTTTCACTTTCACCCTGGAGTTTTCTATAAATTAAACAGATTTGTTTTGTAATTTTTTTTTTTATTTGTCTTTCTTTCCAGACTATGCACATCCATCTTTATTATTCATTTTGCTGCTGTCACTGTCAGTTCCTCACATCTGCAGCAGAAACCCATTTCAGTGAAGAGCTCAATCTCAAAATGAATAGACGGCAAGAATAGAGCGGTTTCAAAATGATGTGAGACTGTGAGAAGTGTTAAGGGAGTTTTAGTATTTTTTATTACTTGGAACTGCGCCGCTCGACTTGACACTCTGGACATCGGCGAAACACTTGCATAGCGAATGGATATGCAATCTTGTGCTTGATAAAAAACCGCAGCCACTCAAAACACTTGCGGTTTCTCAGCCCACAAGTGTAGATGTAGTTCCCATTCTCCACCGGCACATTTCTTACTGCCCTTGTAACACAACTTTAAAAAATAGTTATAATTCCTTTTTAAGTGTGGTATGATATATATTGCAAGCATTAAAAAAATCTCTTTATTGCATCCATTGCAAACTGTCATATATTGAACAGTAAATGCATTTGACACATTTTCTAGACTTGGAACAGGAACAGACAAACCTGCTGACTCAATGGAACCTAATTGGGCCACAGAGTAGCACTGCAGATCAATGTTAAAATGGCATAAAGCATCGTGCAAAGGATCAGGGTCAAAAATTCTCAAATCTGTCTGTCATTGGAATGCATGTGAACTAATAGGTTTTGGAAGAGCACAGTCTATAAAATAATTAAAAGCTTCATTAAGAAGAGAGGAAGCAAAAACTGCAGAATATGCAACTTGCAAAGACACATATTTGTGTCAAGACTTCACATTGCCCGTGCTTATTCAGTGTAGCATGAGTATTTGCTGACTCATCAAGAGGAGCTGTCTGTGGTGCTGATTGCTGATTAATGGGTTAAACATCCATTACGATTACAGAGTTACTGAGGTCAACAAAGCCATGAAAGTGCACAGAACTGGAAGGAGTTGATCTCATTTGTCCCTCGTGATTGGCCTCTGTGCAAGACATGCAACTATTCATGAACGCCAAGCACACAGAATATTGTTACTGTCTGTGCTGTTTTGCAATACGCTCAGATGACTCCCAGGCATTGTGGGGCAGTGGAGGCCTAGCGGGAAAGGAAGCAACCTTCTGTAATTGAAAGGTTGACGGTTCAAATCCCGACATGGCTTTCATGGCTGCCCACTACTCACAAATGCTGATGGGTTAAAACGCAGAGAACAGATTTTTTTGTGTGCACCATTTACTGTGCAGTAGTGTTTCACAATGACAGTCACTTCACTTACAAAAATACAAGCTGTTGCATTAGATTAGATATGTCACGTAATCTTAATGCAGTTCTGCATTCAGCAATAAGTCAAAAAAATGCAACTACTGCTTTTTTCAATCTCAACCACTCACCGTACATAACCACTTAATCAGAGTCACACAAGTCCATCCTGGGACATTGGGCATGAGGCGGGGACTCACCCACTACTCACTCACACACTAACAGCAATGGCCAATTTAGTCACCCATCCTCCTCCAGGGAAAACCAGGGGAAATCCGCAAGTTACAAGTTACCCTATTTCAAATGTAACAGTAGAGTAATTACTACCTGAAAGTATTGTAACTAATTAACTGATGTAACTAATGCTTACTTTTTAATTACATTGCACAGAACCTCAAGACTCTCTAATCAATCCTGAAGAGGCTTGGAATTCAGGGCTCAGCATGGCAGTGGTTTGCTTCCTACCTTGATGAGCGATCTTACCAAGTGACTTGGAAAGGATCCACCTCTACCTCACGTAGACTCTCCACTGGTGTCCCTCAAGGCTTGGTGCTAGGTCCTCTCCTTTTCTCCCTCTACACGAGATCACTTGGTGAGGTCATTTCCTCACATGGATTATCCTACCACTGCTATGCTGACGACACACAACTCCTCTTCTCCTTTCCTCCCTCTGATCTACATGCTGCTTCCAAAATCTCTGCATGTCTAACAAACATCTCGTCTTGGATGTCAACCCATCACCTCCAACTCAATCCTGAACTAATACTAAACTGAACTAATATTCATTCCAGCAGATTCTTCACCACATCAGGATCTTGTTATTTACCTGGACAACTCGTAGCTCTCTCCTTCTGCAACAGCCCGCAACCTTGGCGTAACAATAGACAACCAACTCTCCTTCTCAACTCACATCAGCAATCTTTCCCGCTCGTGTAGATTCCTTCTCCGCCCTTATCTGTCAACCCAGGCCACCCAGATACTGGTTCAGTATTTAGTAATCTCAAGACTGGACTACTGCAACTCCCTTCTAGCTAGTCTACCTCTATGTACCATCCGACCTCTACAACTAATACAAAATGCAGCAGCATGACTGATCTTCAACCTTCCCAAATTCTCCCACACCACCCCTCTGCTACGTTCCCTCCACTGGCTCCCAGTAGCTGCACGCATCAGGTTCAAAATACTGATGCTGGCCTACAAAGCCAAACATGGAGTAGCACCATCCTACCTCACAGCCCTTATTACACCTCGCACTGCACCTCGTATACTCCGAGCCTCCAGTACTGCTCGCCTGGTCCCTCCATCTCTGAAGGTAAAAGGAAAACATTCATCTAGACTCTTCTCCGTCTTGGCCCCTCGGTGGTGGAATGAACTTTCCCTCGAGGTCAGAATATTTAGATTAAATTGTAACTTTCTTATTGTCGAACTTGTGTACAAAATCTACAACAGAGTGAATAAAAAGATGTATTCATAGTTGGGGTCCTAGTGAACCGGAATTGATCTCTTCATCGATGGTAACTTGAAAGCACGTTGTAAGTCGCTCTGAATAAGGGCGTCTGCCAAATGCCGTAAATGTAAATGTAGTCAGGCAAAAATGGATGAGGCAGGAGAACCAATCAGAAACATTAGAACAGTGTGGAACTTTTGGCTCTAGAGTGAAATAGCAAGTGAGAATATTTTCCATTAAAATACAATACAAATACTATTATTGTACATATCAGCAAGGTTTTGTGTAAAACATGAACTAAATTTGTAAGCATGAATATTTAAGGTACTGTCATTTATACATATTTTTTTCCAGCAGCTGTGATGAAATACAACTATAATTTTTTATTATACATGTAATTCATTTCTCCCTAACACTAACAGTATTAATTATTTTCCCCATAGAAACATAGGATAGACCAACACTATTTACTCCAACCATGTACTGCATCACTGAAGGTTCCCAGGTCCATTGTATATAGAAATAAAAACTAATTTAGATGATGCTTAATGAATAGGGGATACACAGATACATGTAACTCACAATTCAATTCGGTGGCGATATGTGGCCCACGATAATGATAATATCACGATTTGCGATATCTACGATATTCAATATATTGGGAGAAATTTCATCAACGATATATCATGATATATTTGACTGAAAAAGAAAAATAAGGAATAAGGAAATAATAAGGAAATTTTCCCAACACTGTGCATGGAAATATGCATTTGCATAATAACTCACTGCCTCCTGGTCTTAAATGTAAACACTGTACAGCTAGACAGATAAAAGTGCATGAACATTAAAAAACAACATGAACATTAATTAACATGTGTAAACATGTGTTACTGTAACTTACTTGGTTTGCCCTCATTATCACCTGAGAGTAGTTCACCGTGATAGCGAACGAGGTGCACTTGCAGATTCATGGTGTTGCTGTTATATTTTATCTTTGCAAAGCAGATCTTGCAGATTGCATAGTCTTTATCCAGTGCCTTTCCATCGACTGTCTCGTAAAAGTTTCTCCACACTTTAGGGTGGAAACTAGTGGGTGGGTCTTTGATTTGTTGTTTATTATTTCCCGCCATTCTCTGCGCTTCTTCTCTGTTGTTATTAGTTAACTTGTGTTCTTCACCGGCCGCTGTTTGCGCCACTTTACCCCAATTTACCCGAACAGCGCCCCCCGCAAACAGAATGGTAGATATTGGGTAATGACAGTGACACTGACAACGCACAACAATATATTGCAATATCGAGTTCTTTTCCCACCCCTATTAATGAAGAGTCAGATTTTGGTCACTTTGTTGCAAGACAATTTGTCTTCTTACCACTTAGCCACCATCCATGCCAAGTTTTTTAAAACACTTTAAAGCTGAATACTTATCAGTGCTAATTCTCAGAGGTAAGCAGAGTTCAGACTCAGCATACCTCCTAAAAATAGCACAGCCTCATTAAGCCCTACTATATCTTAATCAGGTAATCTCCAGTTATTAATGGTGTTTAAACTGATGGTCCTGGCTGGGATTTGAACCGCCTGTGGGTCAGCCTGCCTCGGTCCAGGCACAAGCCTTTCAAAGGTCACATTTTGGCCTCTGTGACTTTGAAACCTCACCCGAGCATTTCGCATTTTAAGTGCCATGACCTCAGTGAACCTTTGCTCTTGTGTGGCCAAACGGCGCCGTGAGCCAAGCACAGCACACGCTTTGGCAGGAGCAAGATTCCCTGACTCCCTACCTGCTCCGGCTCCCCCCGATCCGCCTGCATGAGGGAAGGCTTCCCTGAGGAAGCATGCTTCACCGCAGATCAGTGCACGCCGCCTCCTGCTTTCTTTCTGCCTGCATGACTTGTTACTTGCAGTGACATATGCAATTACTGTTGGTGGACTTTTAATACACAAAATCACTTCGAAATTAAAGCTACAGTTTGAAGTTGTGTGTTCAGTGATTTTTTATTTCCAGCAGTAGACATCTACCCAGGTCTTCTTCACATGAGACAGAGACAGACAGGAGGCCGTGTTAAGGACATGGCAGATAAAGACAGATGTCTACTGATAGGATCTGCAAACAAATCTCTTGTGATGGTTCGATGGTAGTATTGCAAATATTTTAGGTTCTGGTTCTGGAACATCAAAACTGTTGGTACATGAAGTTGGACATCATCATAAGTCCATTTCATTTTTTAAAATCCTCCTCTTAAGTTTCCCACTTGTGGGACAAATAAAGGATCATCTCATCTTATCTTAAGTTAACAGACACATTTGTACAAAATGATACCACAGCCTTGCGCCTCCAAGGTTGTAGGATAAATCCTGGACCTGGTGTGTGTACAATTTGCATGCTCTCCCCGTACTGGCATGGGTTTCCTCCAGGTTCTCTGGTTTCCTTCCAAAGGTATGCATTGCTGGATGTGCTGACGTTTGTGCCCCCAGTCTGGAACCAACATTTGTGTCCCCGTCACTTGCCCAGTGCCGTGGGATGGCTTCTGGCGCCTGTGACCCTGATCTGATTGTGGCATCATTACAAAACTGCATATGTCCTGGGGTCTGCCCTGAGCTTTTTTGTTCATTTTGTTTTTGTAACCCAGCGGAACAGATGAGTCTGAGGATGAAATGAATCAAACACTTTCACACACAAAGCTGTGGGTTTCCCCAGCTTAACTGTGGACAGAAAAGTTGTTTTCTCTTTTCAGTTACCAGCAGGGAAAGTGACCCAGAGTAGGTGGAATGCTGGGAAACCTGCAGGTATTTACAGTCTGGCAGGCTGTTGTAGGGCTGAGGAGGCGAAGGTGAGCACAGGAAGGAAGGCAGAGGAAGCAAAACCAGGGGTGGGGTGGGGTGGTCGACAGTGAGTCAGGTTTTCAGAAAAGCGTGTGATTGTGTAGAAAACCCACCTCTGTGTTTTTTTCCACCATCATTGTTATTGTCATCTGTAACTGCATGAGCTTTAGGCACAACACCCCATAAACATGTTTACAAAAATCCCAAACTCTTCAACTTCTGTGTAGGTAACCATGTAATGCTCACTAATCAGCCAAGTATAGTTACTCACACTAGCATGAATAGGATCAGACATATATAATAAAAACATGGCATAGGAAATTTAAATGGCCTCCATATCCCATGAGCAATTTGCCATTTACATTTACAAATTTAGCATTTCTGCAGACACCCTTATTCAGAGCGACTTACAGTCAGTAGCTACGGGGACAGTCCCTCTGGAGACACTCAGGGACACAATGGTACTAAGTGGGGTTTTAACATGTGACTCATATGCGAGTGTGTTACCCACTAGGCTACTACCACATGTGTGATGTAGATGCTGATGGTGTAATAGCAAGGTCTTTATTCAAACTGTTGGATATTATGACCTGTGGGAAGGAGACTGGAGACAGACAATGAATAAGAGGACCAAGGTCATATTGTGTCATACAGTTCATAAAAATCCTTTCACAAAACAAACATGTAATGTCTTACTTTTAACCACTTCAGTTATATAAAATAATTAGGCAATATCTTGCATGTTGTGATTAGTTTGATTATTTCATCCAGTCAATGAACTCCAATGATCAAACTGGTCCACGTTTACCGTAAATAAACTTCTTGTTCAGTTTCATTTTCCTTGAGAAGTCTTACACACACAGAGACACACAAACACCATATCAGTAGTACTTCAGCTCTCAGTAGTAAATCCAAAAATACTGACTTGTTTCCTTGCATGTCCTCAATGGCCATACACACTCACCCACACACTCAGCTGACACTTTAAAATGCTTGAATCTGCATGAGCCTCAAGAAACAAAGATCTTTGGATTTATGGATTTCGGCCTTTGTATTTCTATCATTTGCAGTCTTGCCAGTTCACAGTGGCTTCACTATAAAAAAAAAACAACCCTGCAAAAGACTGCAGGCCAACCTCATTAATGGCAACATCATAAACGAGTCTCTACATATGTGTCTTAGGTGGCGAATGACTCATGGACATTCAGGGGTTTTTTTTTTGGTGATCTTGGGGAACAGCAGAGGAACGAATGTAGATTTTCATTTAACGGGTGAAAGGATGACAAAAAAAAAAACTGTCCTTAATGTAACAAAGGCTAATAAGGACAAAGAAAGGAGGTCAGTTTTCAGAGTAAAAAAAAAAAACATGGTTTGAATCAGTAGATGTGACCCCTAAGCATTTGACCTTGAGTTCTGTGCAGTTTTTATATGTGGTTTCTGGAGCAAATTCAAACAAATTTATTTGTTAGCATTTTTAATGGACAATCTGTTTAGGTGTGTGTGTTTCTCCTGCTGGGTTCCAGGCCTGCGGCACCTCCACCGGATTTGTTAGCTGCAGGGTCATCAGGTGGAGACCACCGCTCGACCACCACCATTCAAGATATATAAAACTGAGCTATGACACCATGAGACACATACACGACAGGCAGCCAGCCTAACTCCACCCACAACTCATGTGATGGACACCACCACTCCACCCCAGATCTCATATAGAGATAAAATAAACCATAGAATGTATATGGAACCATCTGCTGTAATTATCCGCGCTGCCATGGCATTTAGCAACGGCACTGACCCTCAGCTAGCGTCAGGGACTCCGTCCATCTGCTTGTGTCATGGACAGAGAGCCGGTCCTCCCTCACAGCTGAGAAGATAAGGCGTGAGTTCTCTGGCAGAGTGACTGCTCTACATGGTTTGGGTTCTGCTGAAGCCGGACAGAGCTGGGCATCGACAGGCTGAGATAAGACTCAGAGCTCACGGTCAGCTGACCCGGGAACTGTTTGGTTTGTGACGAGCATGACGGAGGCGCAGTGACATGCTCTGCATTGGCTGGGACACAGGACAGCGTTTGGAACAACTTGTCTTGGGATTTTCCCTGGAAATGAGTTTCAGTAGCATTCAACCCCCCCAACTCCAGGCTCTGCCTGTGCACCATGTGTGTGTGAACGGCACTGGAGAGAACTGAGGGTTCGGGGAGCGGTTGTACTTCTCCCCTGTTCCCACATGCTGTTCACTGCTTCTGTTTGTACAGAATTGAATTATTTGAATGGAAAATGGCAAAGAGGGAAGAGCCGTCTAATCGGGACAGTCCCCCCCTGGAGCAACTTAGGGTTAAGTGTCTTGCTCAGGGTCACAATGGTAGTAAGCGGGGTTTGAACCCGGGTCTTCTGGTTCATAGGCGAGTGTGCTACCCACTAGGCTACTACCACCCTGTTCATTTGCAGGTCATTAGCGGCTGAATCTCTTAAGGCTTCTCATTTCAGACGTGTGTGTGGGGATGGGGGACTTAGCTGGAATTAGCTGGACTTAGCTGGACTTTCTTGCCATCTCGGGGGATGGGCGTAGGTTTATTCTCTTCAAACGTAGTTAAAATATGAGAAAAATGGGCAATGAGAGAGCTTCACAGCTCACATCTTGTGGTAATATGTGGTCATTTAGGTAATTGTGGTAATTATAAAATGTACACTTTTTTTCTGATTTACAGGCACGTTCTGCGGGATATCTTCATTCACATAAGCCCCCCTCCCAAAAAAAAAAGACCAAAACTCGCCACAGTTTTCCATGAAGTGAACAAAAACGATGCAGGAAGGAAGAAGGAGTGTGTTTGATTTCTGTCTCATCTACGTCAACGCTGATACCCATATGTGATCATTTCTGTGCTTATTTTAACCCGGAGATACACTCACACTCACTAACGCAGAGCATGTGCACCCGCTCTGTGGTCTGGCCATGGTGTGTGTGTGGAAGGTTTAGCTGCGGTGTCATTGTCATAAAGACCAAAAGATTCCCCACCACCACACAGGCCTATAATTTGCGCGGTGCTGGTGTATAACAGTTTTTTCTTTTTCCTTTTGCCTTCATGTGATGCAAGGTTTCTAGTCAGGGGGAGACAAGGCCCACAGGAGTCAGAAGAATGCAGCAAATGACAGTTTGTTGTAAACCACGCTCGCTCATGCTCACGTACACAGCAGCCGCAGAAAAGGTCAACGTTGAGATGACGCTCTCTGCTGCTCTCGCCTTGGGTGGCTCACGTGGGCACCTACAAAGACCAGAGTGAATGAACTTGTTCTCAAAAGCGCACTTCCTGTCACAGCTCTGTTGAGTGAATGGGTCCTTATTGTTCTCCCCATCATGTTGAATTGCTCATTTAAAAAAAAAAAAAAAGAAAGTCTCATAAACACATGATCATCCTTTGTCCCCGGAAGCCAAAAGTCTGCTTGTGCAATGCCACGAGTGTGCCATTAGCCGGACCGGCGGGAAGAGCGGGCGCGCACGCATCACGCGCAAAACCACCGGCGGCGACCGAATGAGTCGTGAATGCCCTCCTCTGTGAGCGCCGCGGGCCGAGGGGAGGGAAGAAGGAGAGGAGAGGAGCCGAGCGGGAGGAAGGAGGGAGGGAGAGATCTCTTCCATAAGAGGGGCTCTTCTGTGCTCCGGTACTAGGCTGAGCCGGCCGGCGCCGCGGCCCCTCCGATCCGGCCTTAAATAACTCCCAGTGGGCCGGGGCGCGCGAGGCTACCCCTGGCCCCCGCTCTGCCTCAGACAGAGTGATGGGTGACAGTATAATGGAGGGGGGCTTATAGTGGGGCTCTTGAGTTTCAAAGGGCCTCATTATGGGCACATTACATAACAATCTCAACGTGGACGGCCTGCTTTCCCTCTTAAAACAAAAAATAATGGACCAAGCATTTCAAGCTATTTATTTCACAGATGTGTGAAAATGGCACGGAGTTCTGAGCTCTGGCTGCTGTGCAATATTTCTTATTTCTAACTGTGAGTTGCCTGTGGATTGTTCATTGTTCTCCAGCAGGAAATCAGACTGCTGTCAGTCTGATGCAACTGGCCGCGGCCTGAAGCCCTCTCTTGTTTTCTCTCCTCCGACTCCCCCATTAAGGACACAGAGCAAGTCTTGTCATGACATCATTGTGGAGGAGGCGAACAGGACAAGGAACCAAGACTCACACACACACCTTCTCACACACAGGCGCACTTGACATGGACTTCCGTGTCGTCGGGACATCCTGCCGCAGCCGTGTTGTAAATCTGCTTCCCTCCACTGCAGGAAGCGGGCTCCCAACTCTGACAAGACCCAGCGGTCACCCTGACAGAGAGCCACAGCTGCTGCACGGTGGTCTCCATCGCTCAGCGTCACCGCCTGGCCCTCGGCCAGCGCCTCGGTCCTCTGTAGTCCCTTTAGCCAACGGCCTGCACCCCTTCCACAGCCACTGTACCCCCCCGCCAGTCGTCTGTGTAACCTCCCTCCCGCCTGCTGCACGGCAGATGGGCGGATGTGTTTATGGCCGGCCCCTGTGATACACTGTGTACAGAGTAATGTGTAGGCAAACCATCCAGAGCATGTCATCCCAGTGATCTGTCCAGTTAATGATTGACATGGAGGGCCTGGTTTCATCTGGCTGGTTGCTGGTGTTCGACCAGATCTGCCTGGGTCTTTGTGAATCAATACGGCCATGATCAAGGTCACCTTCGGAGCAAAGTTCCCCGTGTTTATGGGACACTTTGTGTGAGGAAGAACCCATCGCTGAGCTTTATCTCAGATCGTGGGTGGTGAGTTTTAACTCCTCTGCGATAGGGTTGTTGCTCTGGGATTAAACATCTCCAAGAACATAAACAGGTTCACACCAAACATCTGCAGAATTAAAATAATATATAAGAATATGATTAACTGGACAGCAATTTTTTTATAAATTGAGTTGTTTTGACCTAGCCTCATTGCATAAGAAGAATCCTACGAGTGAATATCTCATGATGTTGGCATTTAAATAATGGGCATGGAGGTGAGAACAAAACTGAAACAAAATATTTTATATAATTTTAATGTCAAATGATCTTGATGAGGGCAGTTTGTATGTCTAGATGATGGAGGCAGCCAAGGTTCATCAATGCAATAGGTTTGCAATAGGTCAATGCCATAAGATCTCCCTGTGCAGGATAGCTGAGCAGTGATGGTGGCACAAAGTGGACGGCAATAGGAGGAAGACTCCATTTAAGACTTCAATAAATACAGCTTTAAAAATATAAATAATAAAAAAGAAGTCTAAAAAAATCACCAATAAAGCTCCTTATCTCAATTTTCTCTCTATTCCAGTCCAACTACTTGGGCCAGCCTTTATGATCCTGGACACCAACCATTTGTGACAGACAATAAATTAATTATCTTTGCAAAAAAAATTAAAACAGTTCATAATAAGTCATATTGTGCCCTTCCCCAGCACCCGGGAATCCTTTAAAACTCCCCACAGTTCTGTACTATAACTAAACAATCTGGTTATGGCAAGAACTAAACATCAATAACAATAGTTATACATAGCATTACATGGCTGCTCAGAGTGTCGTTACAGGTAACAGATCTGAACTCTGTTACAGGTCAACAAAGAGGTCATCACGGGCTACTGTGGCCAAAATCTCGGATCATTTAAAGCGTGGCCAGACAGGGTGTCCTTACAAGACTTGGAGCAGCAATGGACTGCTTGGTCCAAAGACATTTTCTTGCATCTTGTTGATGTTTCTCTTTGCTTTAATTGAGGTTGCCTAACCATATAAGCAATCTGAACAGGCATGTCTTAACGCATACACTGCTGCCAGAAAGTGGAAGGAGTGGTCCTGGATTAGTTAAATCCACACACACGTTTCATCACCACCCAGCACGCATATTTCAATTTGGAGAGTGTTTCCTGGCTGACTTGATTTGCACACCAGCTTTATCTGATGCTTACTAAAGTGTGGTGAAACCCAGAAAGCGGGATCCTCTACTGGGGATGAGCTCTTGTGAAACGTGTTCATTTATGGGTGTCGCAAAAAGTGCTTCAGGAGCACCCTGATCACTCCCAGCAGCTCAGCTCACCCCCTTTCCAGGCTTTCTGGGGCTCCTTTTAAGACAATTTTGGAAATCTTTCAGCGTATGCAGAGACACAGAGCACATTGTGACAGAAACCGAATTAAAGCGTCACAGCACATTGACATGGTCAAAAATAGACTGATGGGAGAGAAGAATTTTGGAGTAATCTCCCGTGACCTTTGGCCTTTTCCTTCACGTGTAAATGCTGCATGTGAACTGGGTTGTTGACACGCCGTGTTCACGGGAACCCTTGAACTTGGGAATTGGCCTCAGGGAGCAGGGCCCAGGGTCTGTGAGTTCAGGCAAGTTAATGTTCAATCCCTTTGATCGACAGAGAGAGAGAGAGAGAGAGAGAGAGAATGAACAGAAGGCCCAAAGAGAAATTCCAACTTTGTAAATATGCATAGTTTTTTTTTACTTTTCTGTGCACAAGCAATTTTACATTGCAGCTGCAAACAAAATGAACAAAATGATTTTTAAAATCCTTTGTTGACTTAAAAAAAATGCTGCCAGGAACTTCTCAATGAAATGAATGGTTCTAAATAAAATGTTCTAAGTAAGACCAATATATAACACCATAACAATATAATATGTTTTACATATATAATATGTAAAATCCTTTTTTTTTAACAAATGCTGCTGTTATAAAACAATATGTTCCCAGGTTCATGGTAGAGGTTCAGGTTATCATGACACTGCCCTAAGAATGACCGATGACCTAATAACAGATCAATAGAGGCCTGCTTATGACGAGAGAGAACACTCCTCACTCATCTACAACAGAGATTTCAGTGAACCCACCCCCACTTTGATTAGCAGCCCTCTGTTTACACTTCCTACACAGTTTACCATCATCTACTCATGAGGGTCAGGGTGACCTATCTCCATGCTCTGGGGTCAAGAGGCAGATTCAAAGGATTTCTATTGATTCCGCAACCTTTCTATCTCCAAATAATATTTAACCTTTTTTATTGCCATGAAGTGCAACATTTTCTAATGAAATGGCCTAGAACAGACAAGCAGCATAGTCATAAAACGTCACTACACAATGGACAATATGTCTCATTTATATGAGGAGAATGAGGGCCATCTGTAAACACTTGATCCTAATGGAAAGCTTTAAATACAGCAGATGTTGTGGCATGTCGACACACTCTGATGATCACAAAAACCAGCCGTGATTGATGAGCAGCGTGGGCATGGTTCCACGAAGGGATGCGGTGGATGTTCTCCATTGCCATGCCGTGGGTGTGGAGCAATATGGGCTTAATCCCAGGTGAGATACACAGACAGAAAGCCAGTGTAAAACAGGCGGCCTTCAATTAGCCTCATTCCAAGCCCATTTGGAGCACAATGCAGGGAGCCCATCAATGGGAAAAACTCCATTTCCTTTGTTGCTCGGCTTTGCCTCCGGGAATTAGCCATGAATTAGCTGTCTTCAGGAATGCGCCGTTGTTGTGTTCTCTCTTTTCGTCATTCTTTATTCTTTCAATGGTGCAATTCATTGATATAATATGATCTACTGTTTTAACAAAACACACTTCTTGAGGAGTTCACACTCATTTTTTCAAGCTCTGTCTTCTCTAAGGGTTGATTATATATGTATATATTTCATTATTCTGTGAACGTTTTCATTATTCTGTGAATGTTTCGTATATATCAGACCTTCCAGAATTTTATTATTTGGTCAAATTTGACCAGTAAGCATTGTCTGAGGTGCGTTACTTCACCTCTTATGGCAATTAAGTTAAATATAATCCTTGGCTTGATGGCGTATGTTTTCATATACATGTGTCAGACCCAGAGTTTCGGGGTGCACTAGCAGAAATAGCGACAGTGGGGCATTGTACAGTTGGATGAGGAGAGGACAATGAGGACACAGAGGTGAGGAACTCAGCAGATGAGATGTGGACGGGAGCTGGGAAGCACTGCTGCTCTGGGAGAGGAAGAGTTCGGGTCAGCAGGGTGAGACACAGGGCCAGGAAGACCAACTTGGTTTTAGTAGGTTGGGGGGAACACATATGTCGAAGTCGAGGGCAGGCGAAGGTCAGTGATCAGAAAAGTCAAAATAGGTAAGAAAGCTAGTGTCGATGGGGTGAAAAATGTTTACATTTATGTGCATACTCTTGCCCATTGGGCATAGTCCACCTGATGTTGACTCACATTTACCAGAAAAAAATACTGGGAAAATGGAGGGGAAAAAATGACATGCATTGCATGGTGTTCAGGCCCCAAAACGCCTGTACAATCATTTTTTAATGACAGAGAACAAGACAAACTAAAGACAGAACAAAGCCTAAAATTCGGCGACCCATAAATCACACACGGAGCTGAAACGGCTCGCAATCTGCATTGACAATGGCTGGTGCCGGAGCACAAGAATGCCGTTCAAGATGCCTGCTCTTCGCAGCCAGGAGAGGGTGTGCCATCTGCCACTGTCCCTCAGTGAACAAATGGCGTAAGGGCTTTATGTGCCACCTTAGCCTGCTCCATATGGTCCTTTCTGTGCCCATGGGTAGTGTTAACACAATGGGCTTTTCAGTGTCCTCTCCTCTCATCAGAACCCCTCATGTTGGAAGGTTTTTTTACTCCATCTCTACTCCAGTACCCTTCCCACACACTGCTCCCCGGGCACCTTTCATGGCTTCCTACTGCAAGGTCATGGGTTAAAAGCAGAGGACACATTTAGTTTTGTGCACCGTGTGCTGTGCTGCAGGGTATCACAATGACCATCACTTCACTTTCACTTAAAATCTCATAACATCACAAAGACATTTTCCCTGGCGATGTTGGTGGGAGGGTTGGGGTGTCGAGCTGGTGAAGTTCACAGCGAGGTGAAGCCTCCGGTGCCAGACGTCGACAGAGGCTTAATCCTCTTACTTACTTTGGCCGCCACCCTGTGCCTTCCCTCATCAAGCATCACCTGATATCTATCAATCAATCAATCAATCAATCAATCAATCAATCAATCAATCAATCAATCAATCAATCAATCTATCTATCTATCTATCTATCTATCTATCTATCTATCTATCTATCTATCTATCTATCTTTCTCTCTTTTCTTCATACTTTATTCTGTCTGTCTATCTATTTATCTATCTATCTATGTTTAGAAACTGTGCGTGTGCATTTGGTCGTACCTCATAAATGGTTGATATTTTTCATTGAGATGCAGGAGTAATCCTTTGCCATCACTCACAGTCCAGTAGAACAGTAGAGACTGTCCATGCATTCAGCCTGTCCATTCAGACTGTCCATGTTATCCCCCCTTGCTGACAGTCAGTAAAATCCCTGCCAAGCTCGTTCTGTAAAATGCGCCACAGTCGGAGAGTGTGTATGCAGTGATGAGAGCGCATCATGCATCCTTCCCAGGGGATTATGGGCTGCCAGCAGGAGGGATGACACATCACATTACAACGCCTTTCAGGGTCGGAAGATCTGTGAGGTGCTTTAACACACTTCTAAACACTACATGGCCTGTCCCTTCCCCTCCCCAGCCACT